>NC_086450.1:115540403-115671522 GCF_028390025.1 Pseudophryne corroboree
TGTGTGTGTGTGTGTTTATATGTATGTATATGCATGTGTATATATGTATGCACATGGATATATATGTACTATAATTAAAATAAAAAGTAAACTTTTATTAAGCACTTACAGGTGCCACCAGGAAGACAGCAGGCTGCAGAGGACACTAGACAGCCATTAATAATGCGTGCGCCACTGCAAGCCACTTAAATAGAAGCTTTTTAAATCTGTGACTTGACTTTTTGTTGCAGTATACTGTATATGCCCTAATATGAATCAGTACCCTTGTGCAAGACAAAGAGCACAAAGAAAGAGAATATATAGAAATTCTGCGCTCCACTGTCAGGATATGAAAAATACAATAGCAGGTGGTCTTTTTAAAAAGTCCAAGCTTGCACATAAATGAATGGTAGGTCTTTGCATTAATAACTGTCCAACACAACTTTCTATATTTTACAGAATTCTTTTGAATACAGTATATCCTCTGAGAATATGCCATAAAAACAAAAAGAGAAGGACATATAGGAGGATATTCAATTAGTCCCGAAAAATTTCTGGCTGCGAAAAATAGGAGTCGCAATTATTTTTCCTTTTTTGCCAATTTTTTTTTCCGGCCAATTCAATTATAACTCTGTTTTTTTGTGCCCCAAAAAATAAAAATTTTCGGGGAAAACGCATAGGATCCAGGATAAGTTCCCAGATTTATGTGTTTTCTGAGGTCGTGATCTCAATAATGGGGCATTTTACTGGGGAATTTTGTGGGGCCTCCCCAGTGTGTGTCAGCTTTGGGACTAACTAGAAAGTCCCTGGTGGAACAATTAGCTGTGGTAAATTACCACGGCTAATTGAATACACCTGAAAGTGTATTATTGACACATATGTTGTATATATAAAAATCTCATCCAGACCGTTGCAGGTGTTTATAGAGTCTAAAATTAACCCAGTGATTAAGATAATAACAACAATGCTCAAATGTATGTCTAAATAATCATAATATTGAAGACACATGTAAAGGTATCTTTAGGTCCCACAATCCACACAACAGTTTTATAGAGCTGAGATAATGAACCCAGGACCACCATGTGCATTAACTACAGAAATCGATGCATGCTTATATAAGCTTTGCTGGTGTCACATATACCTGTATAAAGGTTTCTTTATCCTTATCGTGGGTTCCACAGGAACCACCATTCACAATCAGCAGCAAAAAGAGATTACTTTCATATGCCAAATTTTAAGATCATTTAAGTATAGAAGTGATATAGCTGCTGTTTGAATAGTCATATACAGTGTAATCTATGTATCACCTTTCATCAGCTAAACATTTGTATTTAGCCTGTATTAAAAGCCACATTATTCCTTGATATGCAATCTAGGGTCAACTGTGCTGTTCAATGTGCATTTACATACACAAATTGTTTATAACACAAAGTGTTTGAAAATGAACAGCTAAACAACATCAGCAAACAGGAATTTGAACATTTAACTTTGACAATTGCAACTTTATTAGGCTCTAAGCCTAAATAACTTTAGTTTTGTTTAAAACAGACCATGTACCACAAATTGCTTTTCTTTATTTCACATCATGGTATTTTCTTCAAAGTTATTCCATCATTTACTCTCCCTGCAACTCACCCCTCTGTACACATTGCCACCTCAATTATCCACTCCCCTCTTATAAACACTCATGAGCTTTTTACATATCATTATACATTGACAATAACATGCACAACCTTTCACCATGAAAAACATTCACAAACCTCCTACAGCTATATTTATCTCTGTCTCCTGCTTCTATTAGCTGGTGACATTTCACCAAATCCGGGTCCCAACCACTTGCCCCACTCACATTCACCTGATTCATGGCAATGCATAAATCCAGCAAACCCCATAAACATCACATGTCTCCCTCACCCTCCAAATCACTAAAATGTGCCTTATGGAATGAACGATCTGTTTGTAACAAATTAACATTCCTCCATTACCTCTTCATCTCTAACAACGTCAACCTGCTGGCTATAACAGAAACATGGCTCACACAATCAGACATGGCCTCCCCTGCAGCTTTGTCACACGTTGGTCTCCACTTTATACACACCTTCAGGCCTGGAAACAGTAAAGGCGGTGGGGTCAGAATATTACTATCCCAATCTTTCACATACACAGTTGTACCATAGGTTCCAGCACCCACATTCACATTATTGTACGGTATATAAATTTATTATATTTTAGATTGTTCTGCTAAACAATTTAATGTGAAAGTGAATGCTGGATGCTTGAGGTTTATATTGTAACGGGATATGTCTAATGTCACAATGGAGTTAAATGTGCAAAAAAAATCCCATAATGGGGCTAAATGTGCAAAAATAAATCTTCAGTGTCTATTTTTTAAATACAATGCTATATGAAATAGGGTGCTATATACACTGTTAGCCTTTCTGTGTTTATTGGGAAATAGGGGCTGTCATGTACAGTCCTCTGCCTTTGCCTCATCTCTACAGTTACATCATCTGGCTGACATCACCAGTTTGTTTGGCAAATCCCTTTTCATGCTACTCCATTTAATTCATATGATGTCAGGTTTCTGATGTGTTGTTTCTGGCTGGGCATAAACAGAGGACTTAAAGAATCTACTGATATATGTACACTTATCCTTTGAAATAATGGTAAACCTATGCAAGTAAGCCATACAGTACTGTACTGTATATGGAAAAGTTGCTGTACTTTGATAGATCTTGAGAAACCTAACTTTACAATTAAATTTGGCCCTGGATCTGAAGGTAGGTTATTGTTCTCTTCTATTATCCTTAAACTGGTGTTTTTAAATTAGTCGCGCTCTTATTGGGTGAATTTGTCTTATTTTGCTGGATGATGCAAGGACTACTGAGCACTAAGAAAAGGGGTCAAAGAATAGATAAACGGTAGTTGTGTTCTACAGGAAATGTGAGAGTCATTAGAGTAATGTAAATACTATTTATAAAGCTAACAAGGTAACTGTATATCTGGAAGAGTAAAATAAATCAATGTTTATGTAACACAAACTCTGTCTCTTTATAGACGGTTCAAGCAGCCCTGGACCGTGCAAGAGAAGGGCGGACTTGTATTGTCATTGCCCATCGACTGTCCACTATTCAGAACTCGAACATCATCGCCGTCATGTCCCAAGGAATTGTCATCGAGAAAGGAAATCACAATGAACTAATGGAGAAGAAAGGAGCTTACTACAAACTGGTCACAACCGGAGCACCTATCAGTTAATCACACGCTGCACAAAAGAAAGATTCAAAAATGCTACTCTGTATTTTACAGTGTACTGTAGACATGTAGACATGTCTTATGTATAAGATGTAAAAGCACCGGATAGCAGATGGAATAAAAGGCATTATCTGAATTGTCTTATAACATCTATGAACAATGTCTTTTAGCTGTAATGTTAGATAGTTAATACTATATGAAAAAACATGCCTGCATATTACTGTTCCTAACGTCATCCCCAATAAGAGGTAACATATGCACTGGTAATCACCAGTTACACCAGATACAGAATGTTATTCATAAAACAGCATACTGTATATTACAAGTAAGACTGATGCTGTTGTATAATTAAGCACAAAACATGTTCTTAATCACATGCAGTGGAGGCATGCCTTATCCAGCCAATCATAGTATATCACAAGCTACTGTTCATCACTTATTGATAAATATGCTTATATTTCCTAAAGCTAAAACTGTGCCCACTATTAAAATAGCAGATTTAGTTTCTACAGTGATCTCCATTCAATGAGGGATTATTTAGAGACACTGCATCTACATTCTGACAGCTGGTCAATGGTGTTTCCAGACATCATGTTTCGTCTGTAAATAATAATTTTCTAAAGTATATTTATTAATATGTGATATATATTATATATGTGCAAAGTTTGCACCCCTCATCTACATGCCTGTAAACCGTAGATTTACATAATATTAAATTAATTAACTGTTTAACAATTAAAATAATTTTATGAAATGGGAGCAATAAATCTATATTTTAGGATAGTTAAATAATGGATTTATGTATTAGAGATTTCCTAGACTGAATCTGAATCTGAAAGATTTGTTATGCTTCTGGAAGCAATAACCTACATTCATTTATTGATGTTTTGAAAACCATACCATACAATGATCTGAACAATAAATACCTTTTAAGAACATATGACTCAGTTTGTTTCCATTGGGAATATTAGCATTTATCATTAATATTGTTTTCATGTTTTACATTATTGATAATTGCTCCGCTAGTCTTTCTTTTACCTGCAGCATTGCAACTTCACTATATCTCATTTGCAATACATTTGTGGTAACAGGTACTGAAGACACGAGCGAACATGGTGGGAACTGATACGGGATGTAGTTAATGTACCGGCTTTTGGGGTCCCGGCATTCAGTTTCCTGTTGCCAGAACCCCGACACCCAATAAAATCCTGGTACTGTAGTCGGAATACCGACTGCTGCCCGGTATTCCACCACTGAAGGGAGAATAGAACTCATAGCGAGCAAAGCTCACCACTGCCAGTATTGCGGCTGACGGGATCCTGACAGCCGGCATCCCGTCAGCCGGGATATCATACTGAACCCCCTGATACAAGTAAAAAAAACTGAGTGTGTTGTCATTTTAGTTACTGGAACATCCCTGGGCCTGACTCTTTATACATATCACCCAATCAACACACAGCAGATGATTCTGAGTCACATGCAGAGGTGGCCGCAGTGGCGACTTTTGTAGCTGGTGCATCTGCGCCTTTATGCTAATGCCATAGCAAAGTTTGTGAATACTAAAATGCCCACATGCAGCGTCTTGGTGAGGCTTTAGATGCACCATCGATGCTCCATTGAATACACCATCGAAACTAGCACTAGCTAGTAGGTGTATTTCTCTGTCTGAGTATGGGGTACTGTGAGCGGTTGTATATCTTTGAACACAGTCGATTACAGTGACACACCCACATCTTCTTAGTCTCACCCATGTAACCTCCCACGAATGCCCACTGAATTCCACACCTCATCTCTGTCCTGGCACTGTGACCCCTCTTCTCTCTCCCCAGACACCTCTTCTCTATCCTGCCACATCTATTCCGTCTCTCTTTATTTTGGGTGATTATCGCGGTATCCAATTAGAGGCCATTTTGATTGTCCGAAAACGGATCCAAGATCGTGCGATAACATTGGGATCGGGGATAAGCTTAATTAAGCAAAGTCCCCGGTAAGTGCTGCTGCTACTAGGATACTGCATTAAACACTAATTAAATTCCACTATCTAATGTAAGAAAGACTGAATTGATAGACATGTTCTGCATTTCCCTGCTTCATATTGTATAATGTTTCAATATACATTTAAATTCAAGAATATTAAACAAAATATTCACTGGCTATCACCAACATGAAGATTTTTTATACATTGTACACATTTATTGAATTTAGGATTCATTTTTTTTAATTATGACAAACATACAATACCTATTCTCTATTTTATCTTAGAAATAATGCACAAGTGATGCTAGCATAAGTATGAACGGTATCCGGTCTGAAGATCGACAGTATCTAGGTCGACAATGTTTAGGTCGACCACTATAGGTCGACAGTCACTAGGTCGACATGGATGGAAGGTCGACAGGGTTTCTAGGTCGACATGTGCTAGGTTGACAGGTCTAAAGGTCGACATGAGTTTTTCACATTTTTTTTGCCTTTTTTTGAATTTTTTCATACTTAACGATCCACGTGGACTACGATTGGAACAGTAAAGTGTGCCGAGCGAAGCGGTAGCGGAGTGAAGGCACCATGCCCGAAGCATGGCGAACAAAGAGAGCCATGCGAGGGGACGCGGTGCACTAATTTGGGATCCCGGTCACTCTACGAAGAAAACAACACCAAAAAAAAAAAAAAAACCTCATGTCGACCTTTAGACCAGTCGACCTAGCACATGTCGACCTAGAAACCCTGTCGACCTTCCATCCATGTCAACCTAGTGACTGTCGACCTATAGTGGTCGACCTAAACATTGTCGACCTAGATACTGTCGATTTGATGAACCACACCCGTATGAACACATCATATATGTGAAGGTGAGTTCCGATACCATTGCTTATATTCAGTGAGTTGTTATATCTTAATTTCAGTGTTCATTAGTAAAATTTCAAATACATATTGGAAAGGTTTAGTGTCTAGTCTACCTCAGGCTTCGATCGCCTACATGTCCTCTGTCTCAATCTGCCACACCGCTACCTGCTGCTCCTCTCCGGAAATTGCGACTCTGAGAAAGTGTTCTGCTTGTTCTGTCCCAGTTGAATTGTTTCACTATTCTCTTTCCTTTCAGCAAACTGGCTGTTTTACAGTAGGAAACACTCGATCAGTGACTTCATTGAGGTATAACAACAGCACCAGATACTGTAGGAACCTTTTTTGGTCAGGAGTACAGTTGGCTATTGATAAGCAAAGATGTGGTAAAAGTTACAGCAAAAGTTGTGAAGTTCTGACTATATAATTTTGAGTTCCCCTTCTGTCTCACTATTCGCCTGTTTCGATCTTTATTGGTAAAATAGATTTGGGGGCGTAGCATAACTATAATGGGTGCAGTGTTTGTGGTGCACATGGGCCCCTGGATTTAGGGGGGCTCACACACTGCACACTCTGCAACCATTTTTTCAATACTTACCTCTCTGGATTCCCGCAGCAGTAACAATGACTATTAGCACTAAGTGGTGCGCAGATCTCTGTGGAAATGGCATGGTGGCCAATTTCCTGGCATTTTGCATAAGCGCAGTAGGGAAAATAGCTTGAAAAATGTCTGCCACACCATTTTTCCAGAGACCTACACACCACCTAGTGCTTGGAGTCATTGCCGCTGCCTGCTAGGGAGGAGGGGGCCTGGATGGAGACTGCACAGGGGCCCCTCCTCTCTTAACATGCCCCTATTTGGGGCTTACTGCATTGTACTGTGTGGTGTGGGTGGGCTATAAAAAGGGAGACATGAGAAGTTCCAGATAGAACAAAGATGGTTGGAAAATTCTACATTTGGGTGGGAAATATGTATCCTCAGTGTTCCATGCAGAAATGACATATATTTTTCAGACCTAGGTCTGTATGGATTGCTTCTGAGATGCGATCGCATACTCCCGAATATGGCGCAGTGTGCACTCACAGGGCCCGCACAGCATGTTCGCAAGCAGGTAGATGCATTCACATCTCAGTAATGTGAATGCCTCTGCCTGACTGACAGGCAGAGGTGTTCATGGGGCAGTCAGAGGCGGAAAGCGGCATTGCGGGTCCGTGGCATAAGAAACGGGGGCGGGTCCGGGACATTTTTCGGGGCGTCCCACATGATGTCACACACAGCAGCGGTGGCTGCGACGTGGAAAATGGCTGTGGCTTGACTGCCGTCATAGCCAGACTGCACACGCAGGAGGCTTCCCTTATTCAGTGATGAGATCACAATTGTAATTGTGCTTGCTGGGCAGCCTTGCACTGTGTTGGGCCTAATTCAGAGTAGATCGCAGCATGAAATTTGTTAGCAGTTGGGCAAAAACCATGTGCACTGCAGGGAGTGCAGATATAACATGTGCAGAGAGAGTTAGATTTGGGTGGGGTGTGTTCAAACTGAAATCTAAATTGCAGTGTAAAAATAAAGCAGACAGTATTTACTCTGCAGAGAAACAAAATAACCCACCCAAATCTAACTCTCTCTGCACATGTTATATCTGCCCCCCTGCAGTGCACATGGTTTTGTTGAACTGATAAAACATTTGCTGTTGCGATCAACTCTGAATTACCCCCTTTATGAGGAAGCCTAAATAGCATGATTACAATGCTGCAGAATTTACAGTACAAAACTCCCTGATTTCTATTATTAATGTGGTCCTTATCAGGGCCGAAACTAGGGGGGGGGCTAGGGGGGCAGGCGACCTGGGCGCCAGATTGGAGGGGGCGCCGAGACCCCCTAACACCCGCCGCGGCACTTACTTTTAAACCCCCTTCTCCCGAGTGCCCAGCTCGGGGGGCGGGGTTTCGCGGAATGACGCGATTGCGTCGTGACGTCACGGCGCAAACGCGTCATTCCACGAAACCACGCCGGAGGAGGGAGAAGGGGGAGCCCGGAGCCGCGCAGACGAGGAGGGAGAGGCGGCTGAAGAGCGGCGAGAACCGCTTCAAATGTAAGTCAGCCCCTCTCCCTTCCTCTCTCTGTCTCTCCCTCCACCACCTGCCGCAATGTGTAAAATGGGGACCTGTGCCTGCCGCTATGTGTAAAATGGGGACCTGTGCCTGCCGCTATGTGTAAAATGGGGACACTTGCCAGCGTACTGTGTAAAATGGGGACCTGTGCCTGCCGCTATGTGTAAAATGGGGACACTTGCCAGCGTACTGTGTAAAATGGGGACCTGTGCCTGCCGCAATGTGTAAAATGGGGACACTTGCCAGCGTACTGTGTAAAATGGGGACCTGTGCCTGCCGCAATGTGTAAAATGGGGACACTTGCCAGCGTACTGTGTAAAATGGGGACCTGTGCCCGCCGCTATGTGTAAAATGGGGACACTTGCCAGCGTACTGTGTAAAATGGGGACCTGTGCCTGCCGCAATGTGTAAAATGGGGACCTGTGCCTGCCGCAATGTGTAAAATGGGGACACTTGCCAGCGTACTGTGTAAAATGGGGACCTGTGCCTGCCGCTATGTGTAAAATGGGGACACTTGCCAGCGTACTGTGTAAAATGGGGACCTGTGCCTGCCGCAATGTGTAAAATGGGGACACTTGCCAGCGTACTGTGTAAAATGGGGACCTGTGCCTGCCGCTATGTGTAAAATGGGGACACTTGCCAGCGTACTGTGTAAAATGGGGACCTGTGCCTGCCGCAATGTGTAAAATGGGGACCTGTGCCTGCCGCAATGTGTAAAATGGGGACACTTGCCAGCGTACTGTGTAAAATGGGGACCTGTGCCTGCCGCTATGTGTAAAATGGGGACACTTGCCAGCGTACTGTGTAAAATGGGGACCTGTGCCTGCCGCAATGTGTAAAATGGGGACACTTTTTCCTGCCGCAATGTGTAAAATGGGGACACCTGTCTGCCGCAATGTGTAAAATGGGGAATGGGGACACTTGCCTGTCGTACTGTGTAAAATGGGGACACTTTTTCCTGGATATGAAATTTATGTTAGAAAAGGCAGTTTTTCAGGTAAAAAAGTTCTGAAAGAGATATATATATATATATATATATATAATATTTTTATTCATTTATTTTTTATTTTTTTTATTTTATTTTATTATTTTTATTTATTTACTGTAAAATATTTGTATTTTTTTTGCGGGGGGGGGGGGGGTCAAATGACTACCTTGCCCCGGGTGACAAAAATCCTAGTTTCGGCCCTGTCCTTATCTATACATAATTACAACTGTAAGGGCTGTGTCTGTAAATAGCAATTTGTTACTTCTAGGGACTATTTATGAACTATGGAGAAGAAAAATAAAATGTAAAATTTTTGTCTATTCGTTCCGTCATCACACAAAAACTACTGAATGAATTTGGATCACGTTTTCACTATTGTATAGCTTAGTGACCTAGAATGAAACTGAGGTATCTATGATCTCGATATGACATTAGGGGCCTCCACACACTGCGGTTTGAATCGGAGCAGTCTCCGGCGGCTCAGTTGTCCATTAACAGCGGCCACCAGGATCCCCTTCATGTACTGTATAGTGAGTCATATGTGTGCCCGTCTGTCCGGTGGAGTCCTGGCCGTGTATGTTCACTGGGTCTCTGGGAGGCTTAGGACCACGCATGGGGGAAGGAAGGAGGAAGCAGAGGGCAGGTGTAATCCTGGGAGCAGGGATTCCACATTCTCCCCGTCTTTCAGTTTCGTTTCTCCATCTCTCTCAGGTCACTCGCTGTTGTAATAGGGGAGGAGAGAGCGACCTACGGATGGGGGCAGAGCTGGCAGAGCAGCAGCACCCAGGGCACCATGGAAGCTGCAGGTCAGGGGGCATTTAGGTTAAGTAGACAGTACAAGTTTGCAGCTGTGCAAGGAGGAGACTGGGGGCACTGACTGATGGGAGGTGTACAGAAGAAGGGGGAGATGATGGAGGCAGATAGAAGACTACAGGAGGGGTTAGAGAGAGGACTGTGGGGGTAAGTAAAGGAGGGTTGGAGAGGACTATGGGGTAAGTACAGGAGGGAGCTAGAGATATGACTTTGGGGGTTAGTACAGGAGGGGGTAGAGATAGAACTGTGGGGGTAAGTAAAGGGGGGTAGAGAGAGGACTGTGGGGTAAGTACAGGAGGAGGTGGGTAGAGGACTGTGGGGGTAAGTACAGTCAAGAAGAGGTAAATAGAGGACTGTAGGTGTAAATAGAGGATGGTAGGGGGTAGACAGAGGTGTGTGTGTGTGTGTGTGTGTGTGTGTGTGTGTGTGTGTGTGTGTGTGTGTGTAGTGTGTCGGGGGGGGGGGTGCTCAGGGGAATAGTAGTGGGAGCCCCCACACCTTTGTTGCCCCTGGGCCCCCACCACCCTGCAGGTGGCATTCTATGGTGGCACTCTTTATTGGCCTGAAGATGGCACTCTATGAAGTTTAGCTAAATGTTACATACTGTAGAAACATAGAATGACAGCAGAAAATAACCACTTTTTGTGTACACTTTTCCCATCTAGTCAGTCCTAAACACATGAACATGCACACACTTACACACTAGGGTTATTATTATATATACTGTAGTTATTTATTTTTTTGTCAGGAGCTAATTAACCTTCCAGTATAACCTACCAGTTTATCAGTATAACTCCAAACAATTAGGGCTGGTGTGGGAATCGAACTTATAACCTCAGTGTTGTGAGGCAGTAACGCTAGCGATTACACCATTCATACTGTCGAAAGATGTTTAGAAAATAATTAACACAAAGTCAATAACAATAATTGAAAACAATGTAAGCTGTGATACTGAAATAAATGGTAAAGTCAAATTTTATTTACTTTCAGAACAGGGTATTTCCACATATAATATAATTTTACAATATTGTAGATATGTAGGCAAACTTGATATATCTCAAAGCGGTCTAGGATTTGTATGAAATGAAAAAGACATAATACACATTTCTTCACAAACTCATTCCTATAACAGTAACCTTGTCCTCTACAGTTAAAACAATTTAAAGGAAACAATATAAACTCTTTTTCAGTGAGATTAATGCCGTTGTATATGTTTTCTTCTATGTATCCTCAGTGTTTTCTTCAACATATGTAGCTGGGAAATAACCTTTATTTCCATTAAGGGTCCCATACCACCACCCATCGTCATCTTTACGATGAATTACAAGGTGATCCCCTGGTGAAACAAATTATTATTTTATTATACTACAGTAATCTTCAGACAGCTCCTAAAGAAATCATTGACATGGTCATAGGCAAACGCAGGGTGGGGTTCCGGTTGCCTGGAAACCCCCCTACTCTTGGCCAGTGACCCAGATTATGACAACTAAAGCAAAAGAATATAATACGATTACGAGAGCTGTCGCCACAACCTGCAGTTTAAGGGACAGAGCTGCTGCACATGCCCAGTGGCAGCAGCTTCTTCTACCAAGTTTGCTCTGTGTGTGGATCTGAACCTTCAGTAACTGCAGTGGACTAGAGAGTAGCTGCCAGGAAGAAGAGACAGGCACATTACCATGAGGTGGAAGAATGTGTGCTTAGATTCTTCTATTGGTTCTCTACTGTTTGTGTGTCATTATGGGATGTAAATATGTTTGATACAGCCTATAATATAGACTATCTATAGTGTTAAATATTAATACTGTATTCAACACAGTATCCAGTGTATAAAAAGACCAATGTGTACATTAATGTCCAGGGTTGGTACTAGGTTCAATGTTCCACAGAGCGGCAGATTGTGGATTGTATTTGGAAACCCCCCTCTAGAAATCCTGCGTTTGCCACTGATGGTGTAGGCATATATAAAAGCCATACCTCAGGCAACTGTAAATATAAGGTAACTTTGCTCGTACAGACCAATCTGAGTTTTGCTATCATATTCTAAACTGCACAAGAAAAATAACAGCTACATTTGATTAACTCAGAAATGGCCTCCAATTTATATTAATAGGTCTTTGGGTGACCATAGCACTTCTGTCTGTGTACATGATGACAAAGCTCTAGATCACTGGTTCCCAAATTCGATGCTCAAGCAGCACTAACAGTCTCGGTTTTTAGGAGATCCATGCGTAAGTACAAGTGACCTAAATAGTAGAGATGAGCAGGTTCGGTTTCCTGAGAACGGAACCCTACAGGACTTCACTACCTGTGCCCGGATCCAAGCCCGGCTCGGGTTTTCCCACCTGACCTGGAAACCAGAACGAGGCAAAACATCATCATCCCGCTGTTGGATTCTCGCAGGTTTTGAATTCCATATAAGGAGCCACGCATCGCACAATTTTCCCTCCGGAATTGGAGAGTGTAGAGAGAGGACGTGTCTCTGACCTCAGTGTCTGTGCGGGAGGGAAAGTGGGGTGGTGATTCCAGTGCTGCTCAGTCCTGTGTAGTGTCTTATGCTGCATCAGTCCAGTCACAGTGGTGGTGTCCTCTGCTACCATATGTCCAATGTAGCTGTATAAGTCCAGTCCATTGCAGTGGTGCTGTGTTGTCCTGCATCAGTACAGTGGTAGTGTCTTGTGCTGCATCAGTCCATTCACAGTGGTGGTGTCCTCTGCTGCCATATGTCCAGTGCTGTTGTATAAGTCCAGTCCAGTGGTGCTGTGTTGTGCTGCATCAGTTCAGTGATGGTGTGTTGTGCTGCATCAGTCCAGTCACAGTGGTGGTGTCCTCTGCTGCCATATGTCCAGTGCTGCTGCATAAGTCCAGTCCAGTGGTGCTGTGTTGTGCTGCATCAGTCCAGTGGTGGTGTCTCTGTGCTGCTGTATATGTCCAGTGATACTGCCATATAAATCCAGTGGTAATGCCGTATAAATCCAGTCCAGTCATACTGCCGTATATGTCCAGTGGTACTGCCATATAAATCCAGTGGTAATGCTGTATAAATCCAGTCCAGTCATACTGCCGTATATGTCCAGTGGTACTGTTGTATAAATCCAGTAGTAATGCTGTATAAATCCAGTCCAGTGATACTGCCGTATATGTCCAGTGGTACTGCCATATAATTCCAGTGGAACTGCCGTATAAATCCAGTGGTACTGGCATATAAAATCAGTCCAGTAATACTGCCGTATATGTCCAGTGGTACTGCCGTATAAATCCAGTAATAATGACGTATAAATCCAGTCCAGTGATACTGCAGTATATGTCCAGTGGTACTGCCATATAATTCCAGTGGAACTGCCGTATAAATCCAGCGGTACTGGCATATAAAATCAGTCCAGTAATACTGCCGTATATGTCCAATGGTACTGCCATATAATTCCAGTGATAAATCCAGTGGTACTGGCGTATAAATCCAGTCCATTGATACTGCCGTAAAAGTCCAGTGATATTGCCGTATAAATCCAGTGATACTGCCATATATGTCCAGTGGTACTGCCGTATAAATCCAGTGATACTGAAGTATATGTCCAGTGGTACTGCCGTATAAATCCAGTGATACTGAAGTATATGTCCAGTGGTACTGCCATATAATTGCAGTGATACTGCTGTATAAGTCCAGTGGTATTGCCGCATAAATCCAGTGGTACTGGCATATAAATCCAGTCCAGTGATACTGCCGTATATGTTCAGTGGTACTGCCATATAATTCCAGTGATACTGCCGTATATGTCCAGTGGTACTGCCGTATAAATACAGTGATACTGCCGTATATGTCCAGTGGTACTGCCGTATAAATCCAGTCCAGTGATACTGCTGTATAAATCCAGTGATACTGCCGTATAAGTCCAGTGATACTGGCATATAAGTCCAGTGATACTGCTGTATAAGTCCAGTGATACTGCCGTATATGTCCAGTGGTACTGCCGTATAAATCCAGTGGTACTGGCGTATAAATCCAGTCCAGTGATACTGCCGTATAAGTCCAGTGATACTGCCGTATAAATCCAGTGATACTGCCGTATATATGTCCAGTGGTACTGTCATATAAATCCAGTCCAGTGATACTGCTGTATAAATCCAGTGATACTGCTGTATAAATCCAGTGATACTGCCGTATAAGTCCAGTGATACTGCCGTATAAGTCCAGTGATACTGCCGTATCTGTCCAGTGGTACTGGCGTATAAATCCAGTTGTACTGGCGTATAAATCCAGTCCAGTGGTAATGCCGTATAAGTCCAGTCCAGTGGTACTGCAATATAAGTTCAGTGGTGCTGTCCTGTGCTATATATTATTTACTCTGAGTCCAAATAAGGGGTTATTAATAATTAATCCAAATTATTTTTACAGGGTTTCTCCTGTGTGGTGTAGAGGTACGCTCTTCTTCGCTGCATTTTGTTATATAACTCCAGAAAAATAATGGAGAACAAACATTTGGAGGATAAAATAGGGAAAGAACCACTTCCTCCTACTGCTGCTGCTGTTGTTGCTGCTGGGAGTCGATCGTCCTCTTTGCATGTGCTGTTTGGGGACTAGTTTTTTTAAGTGCCATCCTGTCTGCCACTGCAGTGCCACTCCTGGTTGGGCCAGGTGTTTGTGCCGCACACTTGTTTCACTTAGCTTAGTCATACAGCTACCTCATTGCTCCTCTTTTTCTTCTTTGCATTATTTGCTGTTTGGGGCCTAGTTTTTGAATAGCGCCATCCTGTCTGACACTGCAGTGCCACTCCTAGATGGGCCAGGTGTTTGTACCGCACACTTGTGTCTCTTAGCTTAGCCATCCAGCTACCTCATTGCACCTCTTTTTCTTCTTTGCATAATGTGCCTTTTGGGGCCTAGTTTATAAATCTGCCATCCTGCCTGACACTGCAGTGTCACTCCTAGATGGGCCAGGTGTTTGTGCCGCACACTTTTGTCGCTTAGCTTAGTCACACAGCCACCTCGGTGCAACCTTTTGGCCTAAAAACAATATTGTGAGATGTGAGGTGTTCAGAATAGACTGTAAATGAGTGGAAATGAATGTTATTGAGGTTAATAATACTGTAGGATCAAAATTACCCCCAAATTCTGTGATTTTAGCTGTTTTTATGAATTTTTTTTTAAATCTTCCAGATCCAAAACCAAAACATGAAAGGGTGGTTTCGGCAAAACTAATCCAGATCCAAAACACGAGCATGAAACCAGAACCAATACCAAAACACGAAAAGTGCCCGCCGCACATCTTTACTAAATAGTACCTCAGCCAGTTTGATTATACCATCTGTGCACAAGCATGAATATCCTTTAAACCTGGACTGTGAGAGCTCCTTGATGACTGAGTTTGGTAAACCCTGCTCTAGATTTATATTTGAAGGTAACCAATGCAGAGTTGCTGATTTGTTTTGCCTTGGATGAGGAAACATAAGAGTAAAGCAATCAGTACCTTCATTCACTTTCATGTTTTTCACTCAGATTTCTATGCCACCAACTTAATAGTTATTAAATACTAGCAAGTTAAGTAGTGCCTGGCACTTTGGTTCATGCTATGGGGCAAATTTACCCCAATTTCCATTTCATATATGGATGTGCTATTTTCATTCTAAGGGCCTAATTCAGACATGATCACTCGCTAGGGATTTTTTGCACTGCAGCGAGCAGATAGTCGCCGCCCATAGGGGAGTGTATTTTCGCTTTGCAAATGTGCGATCGCATGTGTAGCCGGCAGGTACAAAAAAGTTTTGTGCAGTTTCTGAGTGGCTCAGAACTTACTCAGCCGTTGCGATCACTTCAGCCTGTCCGGGGCCGAAATTGACATCAGACACCCGCCCTGCAAACGCTTGGACACGCCTGCATTTTTCCAAACACTCCCAGAAAACGGTCAGTTGACACCCACAAACGCTTTCTTCCTGTCAATCTCCTTGAGATCGGCTGTGCGAACGGATTCTTCGTAAAATCCATCGCTGGGCAATGATCCACTTTGTACTTGTACGACGCGCCTGCGCATTGTGGTGTATACACATGCGCAGTTCTAACCTAATCGCACCATAGCGAATAAACCTAGCTCATGCAATCAGGTCTAAATAACCCCCTAAATTCACAATGTGAAAATTTTCATGCAAATTTAGTAAGAAGCTACTGTAGGGAGGCGGCTCCGATAAGAGCCAATCCCAAGAAGAGCTGAAAGCAATTGAACAGAGCGGGGCAGCGCCATGGAAGCGGCATTTCTAACTTGGCTCCGGAACAGCAATCACTGCAAAGATGCGGTGGGTATTCAAATTTGGCGTTGCCTGTGATCCAATCATGGCCCACAGACAAGCAGCCAATAGCAGATGGCCATGTCTCACCATATCATAGCTCTGCCTACTCCCGCCCACTCCCAGCATCTGACATCAGATGCCACACTGTGGCAGAGAAGTAAGTGCAGCAGCGGCGAGAAAAGAGCAGCTCCCGGGCAGCTCTGCTAACGTCGGGAGTCTTTTTTTGCCAAAAATGCGTCTTATTCACATCACTATGTGATTAGGACGCACAAGTAGCTTATGCTGATTAAAATGATATGCAGGATGATTATATATAGTGTGTGATTGCAGCTGTACCTGCATACAAAATGCTACATTACATTGATTTCCATGAAAACACTGTAACATAGCATTTAGTATGCAGATACAACCGCGGTCACACACATAATATAGACATGCCATATATAATTTTAATCAGCATAAGCTGCTTGTGCATCTTATTTGCATATAGACTTACTGTAGATGCATTTAAATGGAAAAAGTTGCACATAAATACGCTCGGCACTACTGAGTCACGCCATGACATAGCATGACTAGAAGGGCTGTTTAATGTCACTGCAGCAAGGATATAGGAGGACACAGCTGTAGTGTAGTGACGTGGCACACTTAGAGGTATATTCAATACCTCTGACGGAAAGGACCCGACAGGCCAGTATTCAATGAGCGCCCAAATCTGACTTGACGGACATCCTGGGGATGCTGGGGAGGCAGACACCGCTCAAACCCCGTCCCCACTCCACTACTCGCCCGGTCCCTGGCATCCGTTACCGCTCCACTACTGTCTCCGGCATACATCCCCACTCCACTGGTCACATGGTCCCCGGATTGATATTGTCGGATTTGGCCTCGGAACACGTGGAGCCGCGGCTAATCCGACAATCCACGTGGTTTCCGACAAATCGTGAATTCAGGACTTGTCGGAAAAAATGGCCCAGCACGGCATTGAATAGGTCTTTCCGACAAAACGGCAGTTTCCAGTATTGAATACACCCCTTAAACTAGTTTTACACCCTAAACAGCTGTGTTGTATCTTGTGTCCTTACAGGGACCTGTAAGCGAGTGAATGGAGCCCAAGAATTACATTGGTGAAAACCACCCATATTTGTTTGCCCCTGTCTGTGTCTGTTTGTCTCTATCTATCTATCTTCTTTCTGGACAGATGGTGGACCTTGCAATCCGGTACAAAGCTGAATCTTCACCTGGTGCGTGAGTACCCCCACCCCAATAAATAAATAAATTGTGTGTTTCATGGTTTATCCCACAAATATTAATTGATAAATAGGCCCCTAAATGTCCCCATCTCTCAAATGTTATTTTTAGCACACATGTCGTGTCAGGCCCCTCTAGACTCTGCAGATTTTTTTCAAAATTATTTGCCACAAAAGTGAGCTTATCATTTTTCAGTAATAGCTGCTGCAATACAGTCATCACACAACTGCATAGAATGTTAATATCTGTACATGTAAACAGAAACTGTAGAATAACTATGGTAACAGCTTTAACGCATGTGGATTATTAATGTAAGTGTGGGATGTATCAAATTTCGCAAGAACTCTTCAGACTGCAACTGTGATTGCGGGTATGCAGGTACTGCACTTACCTGCAGGGGCAGCTCTCACAAAAAGAACTGGCCGTTACAAAGAGAGGATTTTTGAGCTTTCGACTCATTAGTCCTATTTTGCATGCGTGACTATTGGCCTGCGCATATGCAGTCACCAGGGGATGGAAAGGAATCCGATGTCCATAGGCTTCTATAAGTAACATCATCTATAGGTGGCGTTGTCTATCATGCAGAAGTTCCAGAAAGTACTGCTTTCTGGAGATTGTTGCATACCGGCACATTACAGCCCCACAGAATTCTATAGGGACTGCTGTGCCGACGGGACGCAGCAGATACCTCTGATATTCAGTGCGGACCCTTTTTAACTGCAGTTTACTGAAGTTTTAACACATTATTAACTTTGATACATTCTGCCCTTAGTGTCTAATTGCGCTGCATGTAGTACATTTGACACTTATCTACTGATTATACAATTCCCAGAAAGTCACTATGGTCTGGAGTGTATTTTAGCTGGGCAAGTTTGCGAACACATGTGTAGCAGAGCAGTACAAGCAGATTTTGTGCAGTCTCTGAGCAGCCCCGGACTTACTCAGCAGCTGCGATCACTTCAGCCTGTCCGGGACCGGAAATGACGTCTGGAACCCTCCCTGCAAACGCTTGGACACGCCTGCGTTTTTCCAGACACTCCCAGAAAACGATCAGTTGACACCCACAAACGCCTTCCTCCTGTCAATCTCCTTGCGAACGCCCGTGCTAATGGATCCTTCGCACAAACCCATCGCTGAGCAGCAATCCGCTTTGTACCCGTGCGACGCGCCTGCGCATTGCAGTATATACGCATGTGCAGTTCAGAGCTGAACGAAAACGCAGCCTAGCGATCAGGTCTGAATTAGGCCCTAAGAGAGGAAAATCTTGTGAAAGGCTGGAGAACTTTTACAAAATGCAGACAAAGATTCTCTACAATAGGGGATTGAGGTGGTTAATAGACATTACCATCACATTGATTGTGCCACTAATGGAATGCTTTTGCATAATTAATAAAAACAATATGTGGATGTGTGACATACTAAAATGATGACAGGTGTTGATTTTCTATAATTAAAATCTCTGATATTCAATATGATTTATCTTATACATATCAAACTGTTACAGTATTTGTACATTTTTGAAGCTTAATGTAAAATGGAAGACATACATAAACTGGTTCACAAAGTAATGTACTGTAACCCATAGCAACTAGTCAGAATATGTTAGAGTTATAATTGAAGATAAAATAATGTGTCTCATGCTCTGTAATATGTTGCAGCTGCTTTCTATGGTGCACCAGTTTCAGTAACGCACCCAGAGCATCATAAATGACCCATTTGTCTGTGAGGTTTATTTTATCCCTTTTACACCATTGTCATGAGTATGATCTGGGATTTGGAACATGGTTAAAAACCGGGTCAGACCCGGGACAGACCCCTTTCACACCGCAGCGCTGACCCGGGTTATTCCCCAGTCGGCACGTTCCACCAGGGGCGGATCCAGAAGAAAATGAAAGGGGGGCACCATGATAGGGGAACGGTTATAGTTATATTTACATGCACCTAAGGCACGCGTGCTCCCAGATAAGGGGTGTGGCATCACAGGGGGCTGTAGGAGTGCATCCTGGTTTGTTGCCAATGTTTCACCCCAATGAAAAGGCTGATTGGGCCTTGAAATGTTGGTCACCTGTTCCATTAGTTATGGGAGCCTGGAAGGCACCCCAGCACAATATAATTATTAAAGTTTTTAGTTGGTGGTGGCAGGTGCAGCATACCTTGTTTTGGGCACTGCATTGAGACTCAGACTGCAGGACACACACTACCCATCTTTGATTAGCAGAAGTAGCCAGCTGGATCTCCAACAAGCAGCATAAGACATCTGCAGGACAGCCCTGTCACAATCACACGGGCCGCCTTCTCAAAGCTGAGCTGAGTTTGACTGCACCTAGCATGGTGGTAAAGGAAGTGGAGGAAGAAGTGCTGGGAAACTGTGCGGTGCAGTGAGGGCTAATTAAGCCTTCTGCGCCGTCATAAGTAACAGTCTTACTCGATGCTGGCATTTGAACACCGCGCCTGGGCTGGCCTCTGGCCGGCTGGCAGTGGGGAAGGTAGGTTGCGGTGTGAGCAGGGGGAGGCTGGAGCTGCAACTGCAGCCTCCCAATTGGTTACCACACGGACTTGCTGTTAGAGCCGCAGCGGGTCCTAGGGCCTGCCGTCTCTTTTATCAAACCTAACTGAGGGAAATAGCGGTAGTGCTGCTGCTGTTCTCTTTTTGAAAAAAAGAAGAAGTCAGAAATGACAGGGGGGGCACGGGCCCGAGTGCCCTCCCCCTGGATCCGCCTATGTGTTCCACACAGCACCCATGTGCAGTGTAACTTCTCTGTCAGCACTTGGAGATTACATCATTTCCAAGTACCGGGAAATCCAGATCTCCCCGTGCTTTAAACGGAACCCAAGCAGGTGACCCGGGTTACCAGTTTACACTGCCCCTTAACTTAGGTCCTACCCAGACTAACCCTGCAAGCTACCCAGGCTGGATTTCCAGGTAGCTGGACCCGGGGGGGTTTTCGGACCCTTGAACACTGAACTGCGACCCAGGTTAACCAGGCAATTACCTGGGTGAAAAGCTTGGTGTAAAAGGGGTATTAGTGTATATGATGATAGGACCAGCAACCTAGCATGTACTGCAGAAGCTATTTGTATTACACTTGTTCTTGATTAACTAAATAACACATTCAATAGTTTTGATCATCCTTTTAACAATGTAGAATTCTGTATGTTGCCTCAAAGGTAGAACATGTCAATTTGGATTGTCATACAAACCTATTTTCAAGCCCAGCTCATCTTTTCTCTGTGACTCGTAAGCGTATAAGACACGGCATGAACCATTGTTCTGCTCTCCTGTAAAAAAAGACATTATAGACATAGGGCATTAGGTAGTGGGGTTGTTGACATTCATATACTTAGTAATGCCCCTTCACTACACTCCACCTATTGCACAGAGTTTTCTCTTACGGTAGATCTTCCAAACTGCGTAGGCTTTTAGTATCAATGAATGAGGATGAATGAAAAAGTACTGTGCTGCTTATCACAGGACAGTAGTGCCTATAGACAATGTGGAAAGTTACTGGTGCCAATGGTACAAACAGAGCCGGTCTTAGGCATAGGCAAACTAGGCAAATGCCTAGGGCATTTGGTATATCTAGGGGCACAAGCAGCTTCTGCTGATTAAAATGATATGCAACATGCCTATATTCTGTGTGTGACTGTGGCTGTACTTGCATACGAAATGCTACGTTTCAGTATATTCCTGGAAATCACTGTAGCGTAGCATTTCACATGCAGATACAGTAACAGTCGCACACAGACTATAGGCATGCCGCATATCATTTTAATGCCTGTGCATCTTAGCCACATAGTAATGCAAATAAGAGGCATTTTCATTAAAAAAAAGACAACCGGCATTAGCAGAGCTGCCAGCTGCCTCATGCCAGGCATCTCCTGCTGCATGGCGTATTAAGGCAAGATGTATGAGGACACATCTCTATCCAAGCAGAGGTAGAGGTCACAGTGTTAGCAGCCATGTGAGTGCGTGTGGGTTGGTTGTGCAGTAGTGTTCGGCATATGTGTAAGGGGCATTATGTGTGTCATGTGTATAAATGCATTAATAATGTGTGGGAAATGTGTAAGTAGCACTACGTGTGTCATTATGTGTATAAGTGCACTAATAATGTGCGGCATATGTGAAAGTGACATTATGTGTGTCATTATGTGTATAAGGGCATTAAAAAGTTTGGCATAATGTGTAAGGGGCATTACTGTGTGGTATTATATGTATAAATGCATTACTAATGTATGGCGTTATGTGTATAATGTGCTCTACTGTGTGGCGTAACGTATAGAAAGGGCAATACAGGTTGAGTATCCCTTATCCAAAATGCTTGGGACCAGATGTATTTTGGATATCGGATTTTTCCGTATTTTGGAATAATTAGATACCATAAAGAGATATCATGGTGATGGGACCTAAGTCTAAGCACAGAATGCATTTATGTTTCATATACACCTTATACACACAGCCTGAAGGTCATTTTAGCCAATATTTTTTATAACTTTGTGCATTAAACAAAGTGTGTGTACATTCACACAATTCATTTATGTTCATATACACCTTATACACACAGTCTGAAGGTCATTTAATACAATATTATTAATAACTTTGTGTATTAAACAAAGTTTGTGTACATTGAGCCATCAAAAAACAAAGGTTTTACTATCTCACTCTAACGCAAAAAAGTCTGTATTTCGGAATATTCCGTATTTCGGAATATTTGGATATGGGATACTCAACCTGTACTGTGTGGTCTAATGTGAATAAAGAACAAATCAGTGTGATGTAATGTGAATAAGGGGCACTACTGTGAGGAGTAACATTTATAAGGTAAAGTGGTACTACTGTGTGATGTAAGGTGAATTAGGGACACTATCACATGATAAAATGTGAATAAAGTTGCACTACTGTGTGGCGTAACTTGAATTGGGGGTACTATTGTGTGGCTATGCCCCTTCCCAGTAAGAACACACCCCTTTTTTTGTTATGGCCGGCTCTGGGTACTAATGAATATTTGAGGGAACTGCAGCTTGGTAATTAAGGTCATCATGGAAGGATTCCCGACTACTACCTTATATGAGGCAAGGATGGAAATAGTTAGGGTGAGTTGTTGCCAAAAGTCAGAGAACTCCTATAAAGGAACAGTCAAGCAAAGACACAGTCATAGGGGTATATTCAATTGCTGTTGAAACTGCCGTCTTGTCGGAAAGACGGCAGTCTTTGACTTTTTCAAGTCGGAAGGGGTTCTGACCTATTCAATCCCCGTATTTTTTTCCCGACAAGTCGGGGAATTCGACTTGTCGGAAAGCACATGGATCAGCGGAATAGCCTCCGATCCACGTGCTTCTGTCGGAAACGCGACCAAATTCAACAGGTTTTGGTTCTGTTTCCGACAACCTCAATCCGACTTTAAAAAAAGTCGGATTGAGGTGAGGAGACGGGTGAGTGGGGCGGCGGGCTATGGAGGACGGGGCAGCGGGCTATGGGCAACAGGGCAAGCAGGTACCTTATGACGGGCGTCTTTCTGGCCAGGCACCTCTCTCCCTGCAGCGCTGCCCGGCCGGCACTGGGCTACACGGCTGAGTGCCATGATGTGCGGCTCCCTCCAGCAGCTGTGATCTCACACACGGGAGCTGCTGACAGCAGCAGCACGGACGCTGGCCAAATCCGTCAGTTGGATTAGGCTCAAATCCGACAGTCGGATTTGGCCACTCAATTGAATAGGGCTTGTCGGATCCATTCTGACAAATACATGTCGGAATGGATCCGACAGTAATTGAATATACCCCATAGTTTCTTGCCTGTATCTGTGCTCCAGTCATTGCAGTGTTGAATCATTCTGATAAAGAACTTTGAAAAGCAAAAAGTATAGAGCTGGCGATGCATGTTTCAATGACATTGGGCCTGATTCATGTTTGTAATTAAGACAAAAAAAAGTTGGTAACTTTGGGGGTCATTCCGAGTTGATCGCTAGCTGAATTTGTTTACAGCGCAGCGATCAGGCTAAAAATCAGCAGTTCTGCGCATGCGTATGCGGCGCAATGCGCACGCGTGAAGTACGGGCACAACGAACGATGTAGTTTTGCACAGGGTCTAGTGATGCATTTCAGTCGCACTGCTTGCCGCAGAGTGATTGACATGAAGTGGGCGTTTCTGGGTGGTAACTGACCGTTTTCAGGGAGTGTGCGGAAAAACGCAGGCGTGCCAGGAAAAACGCAGGCGTGGCTGGGCGAACGCTGGGCGGGTTTGTGACGTCAATTCCAGAACTGAATAGTCTGAAGTGATCGCAAGCGCTGAGTAGGTTTTGAGCTACTCTGAAACTACACAAACATTTTTTGCAGGCGCTCTGCGATACAACCGTTCTCACTTCTGCTAAGCTAAAATACACTCCCAGTGGTCAGCGGCATAGCGTTTGCACAGCTGCTAAAACTAGCTAGCGAGCGATCTCACTCGGAATGACCCCCTTTGTGTCTGGAACAAACCATGTTGCCATGCGAGAAGAGCAAATATATTTACATTTTATCTGTGCATGGTAAATACTGGATGCTTTTGCATGTAGCCCACAACTGTTAGTCAGCTTTATTGTTACACTACAATTCAGATTTCAGTTTAAACATACCTCACCCAAATCTAAATCTCTCTGCACATGTTACCCCACCTGCACTGCAGCATGGTTTTGCCTAGTGATGAGCGGGTTCGGTTTCTCGGAATCCGAACCCCCCCGAATTTCACCCATTTTACACGGTTCCGAGGCAGCCTCGGATCTTCCCGCCTTGCTCGGTTAACCCGAGCGCGCCTGAACGTCATCATCCCGCTGTCGGATTCTCACGAGATATGTATGCTATATAAGGAGCCACGCATCGCCACCATTTTCACTCGTGCATTGGAGTTGATAGGGAGAGGACGTTCAGCGTTCTCTCAGTTTCTGTGTTCAGTGTGCTGCAAATATCTGTGCTCAGTGTGCTGCAAATATTTGTGCTCAGTGTGCTTGCAAATATCTGTGCTCAGTGTGCTGAAAATATCTACATTCTCTGCCTGAAAAATGCTCCATATCTGTGCTGCATTGTAGTATAGGAGGACAGTGCAGAATTTTGCTGACCAGTGACCACAAGTATTATATAGTAGTATGGTACAGTAGTCCACTGCTCTACATACCTCTGTGTCGTCAAGTATACTATCCATCCATACCTGTGTTGCATTTTAGTTGTGCGCAGTATATATAGTAGGAGGACAGTGCAGAATTTTGCTGACCACCAGTATATAAAATATAGCTGTACGGTACAGTAGGCTACTGCTCTACCTGCCTCTGTGTCTCAAGTATACTATCCATCCATACCTGTGGTGCATTTTAGTTGTGCGCAGTATTATATAGTAGGAGGACAGTGCAGAATTTTGCTGACCACCAGTATATAATATATAGCAGTACGGTACAGTAGGCCACTGCTCTACCTACCTCTGTGTCGTCAAGTATACTATCCATCCATACCTGTGGTGCATTTCAGTTGTGCGCAGTATTATATAGTAGGAGGACAGTGCAGAATTTTGCTGACCACTAGTATATAATATATAGCAGTACGGTACAGTAGTCCACTGCTCTACCTACCTCTGTGTCGTCAAGTATACTATCCATCCATACCTGTGGTGCATTTCAGTTGTGCGCAGTATTATATAGTAGGAGGACAGTGCAGAATTTTGCTGACCACCAGTATATAATATATAGCAGTACGGTACAGTAGTCCACTGCTCTACCTACCTCTGTGTCGTCAAGTATACTATCCATCCATACCTGTGGTGCATTTCAGTTTTGCACAGTTTGCTGACCACCAGTATATAATATATAGCAGTACGGTACAGTAGGCCACTGCTCTACCTACCTCTGTGTCGTCAAGTATACTATCCATCCATACCTGTGCTGCATTTTAGTTGTGCGCAGTATTATATAGTAGGAGGACAGTGCAGAATTTTGCTGACCACCAGTATATAATATATAGCAGTACGGTACAGTAGGTCACTGCTTTACCTACCTCTGTGTCGTCAAGTATACTATCCATCCATACCTGTGGTGCATTTTAGTTGTGCGCAGTATTATATAGTAGGAGGACAGTGCAGAATTTTGCTAACCACCAGTATATAATATATAGCAGTACGGTACAGTAGTCCACTGCTCTACCTACCTCTGTGTCGTCAAGTATACTATCCATCCATACCTGTGGTACATTTTAGTTGTGCGCAGTATATATATAGTAGGAGGACAGTGCAGAATTTTGCTGACCACCAGTATATAATATATAGCAGTACGGTACAGTAGTCCACTGCTCTACCTATCTCTGTGTCATCAAGTAAACTATCCATCCATACCTGTGGTGCATTTTAGTTGTGCGCAGTGTATATATAATAGGAGGACAGTGCATAATTTTGCTGACCACCAGTATAAAATACATAGCAGTACGGTACAGTAGGCCACTGCTCTACCTACCTCTGTGTCGTCAAGTATACTATCCATCCATACCTGTGGTGCATTTTAGTTGTGCGCAGTATTATATAGTAGGAGGACAGTGCAGAATTTTGCTGACCACCAGTATATAATATATAGCATTATGGTACAGTAGTCCACTGCTCTACCTACCTCTGAGTCGTCAAGTATACTATCCATCCATAGCTGTGGTGCATTTTAGTTGTGCGCAGTATATATAGTAGGAGAACAGTGCAGAATTTTGCTGACCACCAGTATATAATATATAGCAGTACGGTACAGTAGGCCACTGCTCTACCTACCTCTCTCATGTCAAGTATACTATCCATCTATACCTGTGGTGCATTTTAGTTGTGCGCAGTATTATTTAGTAGGAGGACAGTGCAGAATTTTGCTGACCACCTGTATATAATATATAGCAGTATGGTACAGTAGTCCACTGCTCTACCTACCTCTGTGTCGTCAGGTATACTATCCATCCATACCTGTGGTGCATTTTAGTTGTGCGCAGTATTATATAGTAGGAGGACAGAGCAGAATTTTGCTGACCACCAGTATATAACATATAGCTGTATGGTACAGTAGGCCACTGCTCTACCTACCTCTGTGTCGTCAAGTATACTATCCATCCATACCTGTGGTGCATTATAGTTGTGCGCAGTATGTACAGTAGGAGGACAGTGCAGAATTTTGCTGATCACCAGTATATAATATATAGCAGTACGGTACAGTAGTCCACTACTCTACCTACCTCTGTGTCGTCAAGTATACTATCCATGCATACCTGTGGTGCATTTTAGTTGTGCGCAATATATATAGTAGGAGGACAGTGCAGAATTTTGCTGACCACCAGTATATAATATATAGCAGTACGGTACAGTCGTCCACTGCTCTACCTACCTCTGTGTCGTCAAGTATACTATCCATCCATACCTGTGCTGCATTTTAGTTGTGCGCAGTATTATATAGTAGGAGGACAGTGCAGAATTTTGCTGACCACCAGTATATAATAGATAGCAGTACGGTACAGTCGTCCACTGCTCTACCTACCTCTGTGTCGTCAAGTATACTATCCATCCATACCTGTGGTGCATTTTAGCTGTGCGCAGTATATATAGTAGGAGGACAGTGCAGAATTTTGCTGACCACCAGTATATAATATATAGCAGTACGGTACAGTAGGCCACTGCTCTACCTACCTCTGTGTTGTCAAGTATACTATCCATCCATACCTGTGGTGCATTTTAGTTGTGCGCAGTATTATATAGTAGGAAGACAGTGCATAATTTTGCTGACCACCAGTATAAAATACATAGCAGTACGGTACAGTATGCCACTGCTCTACCTACCTCTGTGTCGTCAAGTATACTATCCATCCATACCTGTGGTGCATTTTAGTTGTGCGCAGTATTATATAGTAGGAGGACAGTGCAGAATTTTGCTGACCACCAGTATATAATATATAGCATTATGGTACAGTAGTCCACTGCTCTACCTACCTCTGAGTCGTCAAGTATACTATCCATCCATAGCTGTGGTGCATTTTAGTTGTGCGCAGTATATATAGTAGGAGAACAGTGCAGAATTTTGCTGACCACCAGTATATAATATATAGCAGTACGGTACAGTAGGCCACTGCTCTACCTACCTCTCTCTTGTCAAGTATACTATCCATCCATACCTGTGGTGCATTTTAGTTGTGCGCAGTATTATTTAGTAGGAGGACAGTGCAGAATTTTGCTGACCACCAGTATATAATATATAGCAGTATGGTACAGTAGGCCACTGCTCTACCTACCTCTCTCTTGTCAAGTATACTATCCATCCATACCTGTGGTGCATTTTAGTTGTGCGCAGTATATATAGTAGGAGGACAGTGCAGAATTTTGCTGACCACCAGTATATAATATATAGCAGTACGGTACAGTAGGCCACTGCTCTACCTACCTCTGTGTTGTCAAGTATACTATCCATCCATACCTGTGGTGCATTTTAGTTGTGCGCAGTATTATATAGTAGGAAGACAGTGCAGAATTTTGCTGACCACCAATATATAATATATAGCAGTATGGTACAGTAGTCCGCTGCTCTACCTAACTCTGTGTCGTCAAGTATACTATCCATCCATACCTGTGGTGCATTTTATTTGTGCGCAGTATGTATAGTAGGAGGACAGTGCAGAATTTTGCTGACCACCACTATATAATATATAACAGTACGGTACAGTAGTCCACTGCTCTACCTACCACTGTGTCATCAAGTATACTATCCATCCATACCTGTGGTGCATTTCAGTTGTGCGCAGTATGTATAGTTGGAGGACAGTGCAGAATTTTGCTGACCACCAGTATATAATATATAGCAGTACGGTACAGTAGTCCACTGCTCTACCTACCACTGTGTCGTCAAGTATACTATCCATCCATACCTGTGGTGCATTTTAGTTGTGCGCAGTATTATATAGTAGGAGGACAGTGCAGAATTTTGCTAACCACCAGTATATAATATATAGCAATACGGTACAGTAGTCCACTGCTCTACATACCTCTGTGTCGTCAAGTATACTATCCATCCATACCTGTGGTACATTTTAGTTGTGCGCAGTATATATATAGTAGGAGGACAGTGCAGAATTTTGCCGACCACCAGTATATAATATATAGCAGTACGGTACAGTAGTCCACTGCTCTACCTATCTCTGTGTCATCAAGTAAACTATCCATCCATACCTGTGGTGCATTTTAGTTGTGCGCAGTGTATATATAATAGGAGGACAGTGCATAATTTTGCTGACCACCAGTATAAAATACATAGCAGTACGGTACAGTAGGCCACTGCTCTACCTACCTCTGTGTCGTCAAGTATACTATCCATCCATACCTGTGGTGCATTTTAGTTGTGCGCAGTATTATATAGTAGGAGGACAGTGCAGAATTTTGCTGACCACCAGTATATAATATATAGCATTATGGTACAGTAGTCCACTGCTCTACCTACCTCTGAGTCGTCAAGTATACTATCCATCCATAGCTGTGGTGCATTTTAGTTGTGCGCAGTATATATAGTAGGAGAACAGTGCAGAATTTTGCTGACCACCAGTATATAATATATAGCAGTACGGTACAGTAGGCCACTGCTCTACCTACCTCTCTCTTGTCAAGTATACTATCCATCCATACCTGTGGTGCATTTTAGTTGTGCGCAGTATTATTTAGTAGGAGGACAGTGCAGAATTTTGCTGACCACCTGTATATAATATATAGCAGTATGGTATAGTAGTCCACTGCTCTACCTACCTCTGTGTCGTCAGGTATACTATCCATCCATACCTGTGGTGCATTTTAGTTGTGCGCAGTATTATATAGTAGGAGGACAGAGCAGAATTTTGCTGACCACCAGTATATAACATATAGCTGTATGGTACAGTAGGCCACTGCACTACCTACCTCTGTGTCGTCAAGTATACTATCCATCCATACCTGTGGTGCATTTTAGTTGTGCGCAGTATGTACAGTAGGAGGACAGTGCAGAATTTTGCTGACCACCAGTATATAATATATAGCAGTACGGTACAGTAGTCCACTACTCTATCTACCTCTGTGTCGTCAAGTATACTATCAATGCATACCTGTGGTGCATTTTAGTTGTGCGCAATATAAATAGTAGGAGGACAGTGCAGAATTTTGCTGACCACCAGTATATAATATATAGCAGTACGGTACAGTCGTCCACTGCTCTACCTACCTCTGTGTCGTCAAGTATACTATCCATCCATACCTGTGCTGCATTTTAGTTGTGCGCAGTATTATATAGTAGGAGGACAGCGCAAAATTTTGCTGACCACCAGTATATAATAGATAGCAGTACGGTACAGTCGTCCACTGCTCTACCTACCTCTGTGTCGTCAAGTATACTATCCATCCATACCTGTGGTGCATTTTAGTTGTGCGCAGTATATATAGTAGGAGGACAGTGCAGAATTTTGCTGACCACCAGTATATAATATATAGCAGTACGGTACAGTAGTCCGCTGCTCTACCTAACTCTGTGTCGTCAAGTATACTATCCATCCATACCTGTGGTGCATTTTATTTGTGCGCAGTATGTATAGTTGGAGGACAGTGCAGAATTTTGCTGACCACCAGTATATAATATATAACAGTACGGTACAGTAGTCCACTGCTCTACCTACCACTGTGTCATCAAGTATACTATCCATCCATACCTGTGGTGCATTTTAGTTGTGCGCAGTATGTATAGTTGGAGGACAGTGCAGAATTTTGCTGACCACCAGTATATAATATATAGCAGTACGGTACAGTAGGCCACTGCTCTACCTACCACTGTGTCGTCAAGTATACTATCCATCCATACCTGTGGTGCATTTTAGTTGTGCACAGTATTATATAGTAGGAGGACAGTGCAGAATTTTGCTGACCACCAGTATATAATATATAGCAGTACGGTACAGTAGGCCACTGCTCTACCTACCTCTGTGTTGTCAAGTATACTATCCATCCATACCTGTGGTGCATTTTAGTTGTGCGCAGTATATATAGTAGGAGGACAGTGCAGAATTTTGCTGACCACCAGTATATAAAATATAGCAGTACGGTACATTAGTCCACTGCTCTACCTACCTCTGTGTCGTCAAGTATACTATCCATCCATACCTGTGCTGCATTTTAGTTGTGCGCAGTATTATATAGTAGAAGGACAGTGCAGAATTTTGCTGACCACCAGTATATAATATATAGCAGTACGGTACAGTAGTCCATTGCTCTACCTACCTCTGTGTCGTCAATTATACTATCCATCCATACCTGTGGTGCATTTTAGTTGTGCGCAGTATATATAGTAGGAGGACAGTGCAGAATTTTGCTGACCACCAGTTTATAATATATAGCAGTACGGTACAGTAGTCCACTGCTCTACCTACCTCTGTGTCGTCAAGTATACTATCCATACAAAACCTGTGCTGCATTTTAGTTGTGCGCAGTATTATATAGTAGGAGGACAGTGCAGAATTTTGCTGACCACCAGTATATAATATATAGCATTACGGTACAGTAGGCCACTGCTCTACCTACCTCTGTGTCGTCAAGTATACTATCCATCCATACCTGTGGTGCATTTTAGTTGTGCGCAGCATGTAAAGTAGGAGGACAATGCAGAATTTTGCTGACCACCAGTATATAATATATATCAGTACGGTAAAGTAGTCCACTGCTCTACCTACCTCTGTGTCGTCAAGTATACTATCCATCCATACCTGTGGTGCATTTTAGTTGTGCGCAGTATATATAGTTGGAGGACAGTGCAGAATTTTGCTGACCACCAGTATATAATATATAGCAGTACGGTACAGTAGGCCACTGCTCTACCTACCTCTGTGCCGTCAAGTATACTATCCATCCATACCTGTGGTGCATTTTAGTTGTGCGCAGTATTATATAGTAGGAGGACAGTGCAGAATTTTGGTGACCACCAGTATATAATATATAGCAGTACGGTACAGTAGTCCACTGCTCTACCTACCTCTGTGTCGTCAAGTATACTATCCATCCATACCTGTGATGAATTTTAGTTGTGCGCAGTATTATATAGTAGGAGGACAGTGCAGAATTTTGCTGACCACCAGTATATAATATATAGCATTACGGTACAGTAGGCCACTGCTCTACCTACCTCTGTGTCGTCAAGTATACTATCCATCCATACCTGTGGTGCATTTTAGTTGTGCGCAGCATGTAAAGTAGGAGGACAATTTAGAATTTTGCTGACCACCAGTATATAATATATAGCAGTACGGTACAGTAGTCCACTGCTCTACCTACCTCTGTGTCGTCAAGTATACTATCCATCCATACCTGTGGTGCATTTTAGTTGTGCGCAGTATATATAGTTGGAGGACAGTGCAGAATTTTGCTGACCACCAGTATATAATATATAGCAGTACGGTACAGTAGGCCACTGCTCTACCTACCTCTGTGCCGTCAAGTATACTATCCATCCATACCTGTGGTGCATTTTAGTTGTGCGCAGTATTATATAGTAGGAGGACAGTGCAGAGTTTTGGTGACCACCAGTATATAATATATAGCAGTACGGTACAGTAGTCCACTGCTCTACCTACCTCTGTGTCGTCAAGTATACTATCCATCCATACCTGTGATGAATTTTAGTTGTGCGCAGTATATATAGTAGGAGGACAGTGCAGAATTTTGCTGACCACCAGTATATATATAGCAGTACGGTACAGTAGTCCATTGCTCTACCTCTGTGTCGTCAAGTATACTACAAAAGTTCAGTAAAATGACCCAAAAATCAAAATTAAACGCATCTGATGAGAAGCCAATATGCCATGTTCGACATGGAGTGGCAAGGAACGGCTGAGGCCCTGGCCTATGTTCATGGCTAGTGGTTCAGATTCACATGAGGATGGAAGCACTCATCCTCTCGCTAGAAAACTGCAGTGCCACTCCTAGGTGGGCCAGGTTTTTGTGTCGGCTACTTGGGTAGCTTAGCTTAGCCATCCAGCGCCCTTGGTGCATCTATTTTTTTCTTTGCATCATGTGCTGTTTTGGGACTATTTTTTAAATATGCCATCCTGTCTGACACTGCAGTGCCACTTCTAGATGGGCCAGGTGTTTGTGTCGGCCACTTGGGTTGCTTAGCTTAGCCACACAGCTACCTCATTGCACCTTTTTTTTTCTTTGCATCATGTGCTGTTTGGGGACTATCTTTTAAATCTGCCATCCTGTCTGACACTGCAGTGCCACTTCTAGATGGGCCAGGTGTTTGTGTCGGCCACTTGGGTCGCTTAGCTTAGCCACACAGCTACCTCATTGCACCTCTTTTTTTCTTTGCATATATAATATATAGCAGTACGGTACAGTAGTCCACTGCTCTACCTACCTCTGTGTCGTCAAGTATACTATCCATCCATACCTGTGCTGCATTTTAGTTGTGTACTGTATTATATAGTAGGAGGACAGTGCAGAATTTTGCTGACCACCAGTATATAATATATAGCATTACGGTACAGTAGGCCACTGCTCTACCTACCTCTGTGTCGTCAAGTATACTATCCATCCATACCTGTGCTGCATTTTAGTTGTGCGCAGTATATATAGTAGGAGAATAGTGCAGAATTTTGCTGACCACCAGTATATAATATATAGCAGTATGGTACAGTAGTCCACTGCTCTACCTACCTCTATGTCGTCAAGTATACTATCCATCCATACCTGTGCTGCATTTTAGTTGTGCGCAGTATTATATAGTAGGAGGACAGTGCAGAATTTTGCTGACCACCAGTATATATATAGCAGTACGGTACAGTAGTCCATTGCTCTACCTCTGTGTCGTCAAGTATACTACAAAAGTTCAGTAAAATGACCAAAAAATCAAAATAAAACGCATCTGATGAGAAGCCAATATGCCATTTACGACACGGAGTGGCAAGGAACCGCTGAGGCCCTGGCCTATGTTCATGGCTAGTTGCTCAGATTCACATGAGGATGGAAGCACTCATCCTCTCGCTAGAAAACTGCAGTGCCACTCCTAGGTGGGCCAGGTGTTTGTGTCGGCTACTTGGGTCGCTTAGCTTAGCCATCCAGCGCCCTTGGTGCACCTATTTTTTTCTTTGCATCATGTGCTGTTTTGGGACTATTTTTTAAATCTGCCATCCTGTCTGACACTGCAGTGCCACTCCTAGATGGGCCAGGTGTTTGTGTCGGCCACTTGGGTCGCTTAGCTTAGCCACACAGCTACCTCATTGCACCTCTTTTTTTCTTTGCATCATGTGCTGTTTGGGGACTATCTTTTAAATCTGCCATCCTGTCTGACACTGCAGTGCCACTCCTAGATGGGCCAGGTGTTTGTGTCGGCCACTTGGGTCGCTTAGCTTAGCCATCCAGCGACCTTGGTGCACCTCTTTTTTTCTTTGCATCATGTGCTGTTTGGGGACAATTTTTATTAAATCTGCCATCCTGTCTGACACTGCAGTGCCACTCCTAGATGGGCCAGGTGCTTGTGTCTGCCACTTGGGTCGCTTAGCTTAGCCACACAGCTACCTCATTGCACCTCTTTTTTTCTGTGCATCATGTGCTGTTTGGGGACTATGTTTTAAATCTGCCATCCTGTCTGACACTGCAGTGCCACTCCTAGATGGGCCAGGTGTTTGTGTCGGCCACTTGGGTCGCTTAGCTTAGCCACACAGCTACCTCATTGCACCTCTTTTTTATTTGCATTATGTGCTGTTTGGGGACTATCTTTTAAATCTGCCATCCTGTCTGACACTGCAGTGCCACTCCTAGATGGGCCAGGTGTTTGTGTCGGCCACTTGGGTCGCTTAGCTTAGCCATCCAGCGACCTTGGTGCACCTCTTTTTTTCTTTGCATCATGTGCTGTGGGGGGACAATTTTTATTAAACCTGCCATCCTGTCTGACACTGCAGTGCCACTCCTAGATGGGCCAGGTGTTTGTGTCGGCCAGTTGGGTCGCTTAGCTTAGCCACACAGCTACCTCATTGCACCTCTTTTTTTCTTTGCATCATGTGCTGTTTGGGGACTATGTTTTAAATCTGCCGTCCTGTCTAACACTGCAGTGCCACTCCTAGATGGGCCAGGTGTTTGTGTCGGCCACTTGGGTCGCTTAGCTTAGCCACACAGCTACCTCATTGCACCTCTTTTTTTCTTTGCATTATGTGCTGTTTGGGGACTATCTTTTAAATCTGCCATCCTGTCTGACACTGCAGTGCCACTCCTAGATGGGCCAGGTGTTTGTGTCGGCCACTTGGGTCGCTTAGCTTAGCCATCCAGTGACCTTGGTGCACCTCTTTTTTTCTTTGCATCATGTGCTGTTTGGGGACAATTTTTATTAAATCTGCCATCCTGTGTGACACTGCAGTGCCACTCCTAGATGGGCCAGGTGCTTGTGTCTGCCACTTGGGTCGCTTAGCTTAGCCACACAGCTACCTCATTGCACCTCTTTTTTTCTGTGCATCATGTGCTGTTTGGGGACTATGTTTTAAATCTGCCATCCTGTCTGACACTGCAGTGCCACTCCTAGATGGGCCAGGTGTTTGTGTCGGCCACTTGGGTCGCTTAGCTTAGCCACACAGCTACCTAATTGCACCTCTTTTTTTATTTGCATTATGTGCTGTTTGGGGACTATCTTTTAAATCTGCCATCCTGTCTGACACTGCAGTGCCACTCCTAGATGGGCCAGGTGTTTGTGTCGGCCACTTGGGTCGCTTAGCTTAGCAATCCAGGGACCTTGGTGCACCTCTTTTTTTCTTTGCATCATGTGCTGTTTGGGGACAATTTTTATTAAACATGCCATCCTGTCTGACACTGCAGTGCCACTCCTAGATGGGCCAGGTGTTTGTGTCGGCCAGTTGGGTCGCTTAGCTTAGCCACACAGCTACCTCATTGCACCTCTTTTTTTCTTTGCATCATGTGCTGTTTGGGGACTATGTTTTAAATCTGCCGTCCTGTCTAACACTGCAGTGCCACTCCTAGATGGGCCAGGTGTTTGTGTCGGCCACTTGGGTCGCTTAGCTTAGCCACACAGCTACCTCATTGCACCTCTTTTTTTCTTTGCATTATGTGCTGTTTGGGGACTATCTTTTAAATCTGCCATCCTGTCTGACACTGCAGTGCCACTCCTAGATGGGCCAGGTGTTTGTGTCGGCCACTTGTATCGCTTAGCTTAGCCATCCAGCGACCTTGGTGCACCTCTTTTTTTCTTTGCATCTTGTGCTGTTTGGGGACAATTTTTATTAAATCTGCCATCCTGTCTGACACTGCAGTGCCACACCTAGATGGGCCAGGTGTTTATGTCGGCCACTTTGGTCGCTTAGCTTAGCCACACAGCTACCTCATTGCACCTCTTTTTTTCTTTGCATCATGTGCTGTTTGGGGACTATGTTTTAAATCTGCCATCCTGTCTGACACTGCAGTGCCACTCCTAGATGAGCCAGGTGTTTGTGTCGGCCACTTGGGTCTCTTAGCTTAGCCATCCAGCGACCTTGGTGCACTTCTTTTTTTCTTTGCATCATGCGCTGTTTGGGGACAATTTTTATTAAATCTGCCATCCTGTCTGACACTGCAGTGCCACTCCTAAATGGGCCAGGTGTTTGTGTCGGCCACTTGGGTCGCTTAGCTTAGCCATCCAGCGACCTTGGTGCACCTCTTTTTTTCTTTGCATCATGTGCTGTTTGGGGACTATTTTTGAAATCTGCCATCCTGTCTGACACTGCAGTGCCACTCCTAGGTGGGCCAGGTGTTTGTGTCGGCCACTTGGGTCGCTTAGCTTAGCCATCCAGCGCCCTTGGTGCACCTATTTTTTTCTTTGCATCATGTGCTGTTTGGGGACAATTGTTATTAAATCTGCCATCCTGTCTGACACTGCAGTGCCACTCCTAGATGGGCCAGGTGTTTGTGTCGGCCACTTGGGTCGCTTAGCTTAGCCACACAGCTACCTCATTGCACCTCTTTTTTTCTTTGCATCATGTGCTGTTTGGGGACTATGTTTTAAATCTGCCATCCTGTCTAACACTGCAGTGCCACTCCTTGATGGGCCAGGTGTTTGTATCGGCCACTTGGGTCGCTTAGCTTAGCCACACAGCTACCTCATTGCACCTCTTTTTTTCTTTGCATCATGTGCTGTTTGGGGACAATTTTTATTAAATCTGCCATCCTGTCTGACACTGCAGTGCCACTCCTAGATGGGCCAGGTGTTTGTGTCGGCCAGTTGGGTCGCTTAGCTTAGCCACACAGCTACCTCATTGCACCTCTTTTTTTCTATGCATCATGTGCTGTTTGGGGACTATGTTTTAAATCTGCCGTCCTGTCTAACACTGCAGTGCCACTCCTAGATGGGCCAGGTGTTTGTGTCGGCCACTTGGGTTGCTTAGCTTAGCCACACAGCTACCTCATTGCACCTCTTTTTTTCTTTGCATCATGTGCTGTTTGGGGACTATGTTTTAAATCTGCCATCCTGTCTGACACTGCAGTGCCACTCCTAGATGAGCCAGGTGTTTGTGTCGGCCACTTGGGTCTCTTAGCTTAGCCATCCAGCGACCTTGGTGCACCTCTTTTTTTCTTTGCATCATGCGCTGTTTGGGGACAATTTTTATTAAATCTGCCATCCTGTCTGACACTGCAGTGCCACTCCTAGATGGGCCAGGTGTTTGTGTCGGCCACTTGGGCCGCTTAGCTTAGCCACACAGCTACCTCATTGCACCTCTGTTTTTCTTTGCATCATGTGCTGTTTGGGGACTATGTTTTAAATCTGCCATCCTGTTTGACACTGCAGTGCCACTCCAAGATGGGCCAGGTGTTTGTGTCGGCCACTTGGGTTGCTTAGCTTAGCCACACAGCTACCTCATTGCACCTCTTTTTTTCTTTGCATTATGTGCTGTTTGGGGACTATCTTTTAAATCTGCCATCCTGTCTGACACTGCAGTGCCACTCCTAGATGGGCCAGGTGTTTGTGTCAGCCACTTGGGTCGCTTAGCTTAGCCACACAGCTACCTCCTTGCACCTCTTTTTTTCTTTGCATCATGTGCTGTTTGGGGACAATTTTTATTAAATCTGCCATCCTGTCTGACACTGCAGTGCCACTCCTAGATGGGCCAGGTGTTTGTGTCGGCCACTTGGGTCGCTTAGCTTAGCCACACAGCTACCTCATTGCACCTCTTTTTTTCTTTGCATCATGTGCTGTTTGGGGACTATGTTTTAAATCTGCCGTCCTGTCTAACACTGCAGTGCCACTCCTAGATGGGCCAGGTGTTTGTGCCGGCCACTTGGGTCGCTTAGCTTAGCCACACAGCTACCTCATTGCACCTTTTTTTTTCTTTGCATTATGTGCTGTTTGGGGACTATCTTTTAAATCTGCCATCCTGTCTGACACTGCAGTGCCACTCCTAGATGGGCCAGGTGTTTGTGTCGGCCACTTGGGTCGCTTAGCTTAGCCATCCAGCGACCTCGGTGCAAATTTTAGGACTAAAAATAATATTGTGAGGTGTGAGGTGTTTAGAATCGACTGGAAATGAGTGGAAATTATGGTTATTGAGGTTAATAATACTATGGGATCAAAATGACCCCCAAATACTATAATTTAAGCTGTTTTTGAGGGGGTTTTGTAAAAAAAACACCCGAATCCGACAAACAATTTTCAGGGAGGTTTTGCCAAAATGCGTTCGAATCCAAAACACGGCCGCGGAACCGAATCCAAAACCAAAACACAAAACCCGAAAAATTTCCGGTTGCTTGCTTTTTTACTTTACTTACAAACAAACGTGAATCAGATGCAATGTTCAACTCAATGGCAAGATCACTGTCCAATGGCTGTGAGCAGCACACACGTTGGGGGTGCTCAAGCAGCCATAGAGATGATACCTACAGTATGTTCACAGCCACTCTATGAAGATCATTGATCTCTGCTGCAAGTCTCAGCGTCTGCTTACCAGAGCAGTTATCAGATGGGAGTGAGTAGCCATGTACACGTAATTATTAGTTTCATACTAGATATTAATTTCACAGCACAATATTTTGCTTTTTAGATTTTATTACAGTTTTCATTGAAGTGTTGTGAACCCAACTTTCATTTGTTCTCTGCTCTGGACACACTGACTTCCTATCCTTCACCTGCTTATCACATATTACCTATAATAATACAGACATATTGTTACCATTCTCTTGAGAGTTGCCCTCTCGGTCCCTCATTGATCCTCGCTTGCTCTTAGAAGATCTTTTTTTTAAACCTCTTGGAGGTTTGTTGGGAGAGTCAGTGTAGTCAGATTCTGCCACATAGTCATATGTTGGTTGGTTGTTATACCCAGAGCTTCTGTTGGACATCCTCAGACTACGCCTCAGTTTGGAGGTATTTATTGATCGGGATATCTGTACTGAGCAGAGCCGGCTCCCCTGTGAGTAATAAATATAAAAGCATTGTAACAGTACATTCTAGCAAATATAACTTAAGCAAACTTTTTCTGTTACCTCACTGAAAGCCTGCAGCCAAAGGCATTTCAATACCTATAACTAATGGTAAGTGGAATGGCAGATACACAATAAAGGGGATCATTTCTTGCAATGCTCCATTGTCCTCAGCATAACAACATTGTAATGCAGTAATACATAATAGGTGGGGTACGTGAATGTAATAGTTTAATATAGCATCAAAGATGCATCAGAGTACTTTATAAGTGATCTTCCTCTCTAGTTAACAGGGTATGCTGATGATTTGCATTGGAACAGAGTGGACCTGTGGGCTTTGAGCACTTGGGTTCTAGACACTGGATAGACTGTGTCTAGTTAGACAGTCAATAGGTTGACCCCATATGGTCGACAGGCAAAAGGTCGACTATGTCTAAGGTCAACAGGTACAAAAGGTCGACATGACAATGGTTTTTTTCTTACATTTTTGCTTAATTTACTACGATTGGGAGTAGTAACCTTGCCTGAAGCATGGCAAGCGAAGCAAGCCTCAAGAGGGGACACGGTACACGTTGCAATGCATGTTGCAATGCAAAGCTGAGATGCTGAGAGAAGCAAGAGAGCCGAAACCGGAAGTGACGAGCGGGAGCAGGAGGTCGCACAAGCGGGAAGCAACGGGACGGAGCAGCCGCACCAGCTGTAAGGTGCAGGTGTCACTAGCCGTACCGTGCAGGGAGCCGGGGGAAAAGTGCGGGCAGCCCGGGGAGCAGAGCGGTGAGCCGCGGAGGAGTGCAGAGAGCCGGAGAGCCGTGAGCGGTGACCCGGGGAGAGCACTTAGCAGGGAGCCATGCTGGGAGCCTGAGACACTGAGACACTGCATCTGAATGCTGATTGCTGATCGGAAGAACAGGGAGCGGATAAGTATTAACTTTTCCAACTTTTTTGTATAATCGTCTCCCTTTGTCCGGGTGTAGTATGGTATGCCGGCGGCCGGGCGACCAGCATACCGGCGCCGGGAGCCCAGCATACCGGCGCCGGGAGCCCAACCACCGGCATACCGACAGTGTGGCGAGCGCAAATGAGCCCCTTGCAGGCTCGCTGTGCTCGCCACGCTGCGAGCACGGTGCACGCTATTTTATTCTCCCTCCAGGGAGGTCGTGGACCCCCACGAGGGAGAAAAAGTGTCGGTATGCCGGCTGTCGGGATTCCGGCGCCGGTATACTGTGCGCCGGGATCCAGACAGTCGGCATACTGAAGACCACCCCTTTGTCCATTACTGTATTTTACTGTACTTTAATTTGTACTTAATTTAATTAATTTAACATATATTTATCCTTTATTTATTGTCCTTGGGACCCTTATAGATTGCCCCTCTCTTTTAAATTTTCTCTTGTCCCTCACTGTATTTTATTGTACTTAACTTATCCTATATTTGTCCATTGTTTATTTTTGTCCCTCTATATATTGTCCTTATATATAGATTGTCCCTCTCTCTTTAATTTTCGGAAGGTGATAGGGAGTTAGCACATATTAAATATGGATGGGGCCACGATTGAGGATCTCACTCAATGCATGTCGTGCATGATGTATGCGCACCTGGCACAAAAGTCCGAGTGCGGGTACATCTGTGCGAAATGTGAGCGAACGGCTGCCCTGGAAGCCCAGGTAACTGATCTAGAGCGGACCATTAAGCAACTGAGGGACATTCACAATCTCGAGCAAAGTTTAGATAGAACAGTGGAGGAGTTGCAGGGGGGATCACTGGTAGACACATGGGTCATAGTTAGAAGGAAGAAAAAGAGGGGGAGGGGGAGACAGGACATCTCCGATCTGCCAAACCCAAACAATTTTGCCCAAATGGACGAAGATTCTGAGGATGGCAGTGAGGAAATGACGGAACCGGAGGAGACTGTTCGCTATAGCAACAAGAGGAGTGGTCCCCCCGGTACTGATGGTAATAAAGATAGTGAGGTACATAATCAGATTGTGGAGGTATGGGATCCTATCATCAGGAGGACAGACAGGGAAATCTGTTACCGGGACCGTGATCGCCGTACAGTCTGTTGTCTTCCGAGTGCTCGGGTACGGCACATCACGGACCGGGTAGATAGATTGTTGGGAGGGGCTGGTGAAGACCCGGCGGTCTTGGTACATGTTGGCACCAATGACAAAGTTAGTGGTAGGTGGGATGTCCTTAAGAAAGACTATAGGGAATTAGGCAAGAAAATTAAGGCAAGGACATCTTGGGTAATATTCTCCGAAATATTAGCAGTGCCACGCGCTAGTCCAGGGAGGCAGAGGGAGATTAGGGAGGTAAATGTGTGGCTTAGAGACTGGTGTAGGAAGGAGGGGTTTGTGTTCTTGGAACACTGGGCGGACTTCTCGATCTTTTTTGTTGTGATGGATTGCACCTAAATGAGGATGGGGCTGCGGTGATGGGGGAATAGGATGGTTAGAAGGTTGGAGGAGCTTTTAAAGTAGGAGCCTGGGGAGAGGGTTTAGCTAGAAGCTACGGGACAAACAGAGAGAACAGTAAGGATGGGGGTAGTGAACAATTTGGGGGAAGAGAAGGGGGGAGTGAAAGATCAGCCGGCATGGGGTATTGACACCGGAATTACCGACACAGGTATGGCCCAAGATATTCCAAATGTATTACCTAATGATGATTATTGCACAACAATACGGTATATAGAAAATGATGTCCATGAGATAAGGGAAGATACTAACATCAGGGGGAGGGGTATAGATTGCAGTGAGGATAGCTGTATTAAGTATGATGGGGTGGAAAGGGAGGGAGGAGATTAACAGTCGGTAAGAGTAATTCTAGAAAGGCACTTGTAAATATAGATAGGATACCATTAAAACAAACGGGCATGGGAGATGCTAAGCTAAGATGTATGCTTGCGAACGCAAGAAGCCTATCGGCTAAAATGGGGGAATTGGAATGGCTTGTATCAAAGTCTCAGTATGATATTATAGGTATTACGGAAACATGGTGGGACGACTCTCACGACTGGGTTGTGAATTTGGAGGGATATTCTCTTTTCAGGAGGGACAGGTCTACGAAAAGGGGAGGATGGGTATGTCTCTTTGTTAAGCCATCTCTAAAACCAAACTTAATAGAGGGTACTTTCGAGGAGGCAGGAGATAACGTGGAGTCGCTATGGGTTGAGATCACAGGCAAAGAAACTAGTCATTGGCACGTGCTACAAGCAACCGGATATTAGCGTACACGACGAGGAACAACTCTTACAGCAAATTGAAAAAGCAGCGGGAATGGGGGACATCCTAGTTTTAGGGGACTTTAACTATCCTGATATAAATTGGAGTAACAATTCATGTGTAAAAACTAGGAGTAGCAGGTTTTTAAATACATTGAAGGATCAATTCTTGACTCAATTAGTTGAGGACCCGACTAGAGGTAAAACTATTCTGGACCTAGTTATTACCAATAATGTGGACATTATATCAAACACTAAAGTTGGGGAGACCTTGGGAAACAGTGATCACGATATCATCATAGTGGCAAACGCAGGATTTGCATGGGGGGGTTTCCAGAACTGGGTGGAGCCATGCATGGGGGTGGGGACTGAGGTGACCCAGTATATGATGGGTCCGTAAAACTAGTGTGTCTGTGTGTATATATATATATATATATATATATCTACGCACATATATATACCGTATATACACCTCTCTCTCTCTCTATATATATATACACACACACACACACACACACACACACACACATATATATATATATATACACGTATACACATATACATAGCATATTAAACATGCATATATATACAGTACACATATATATACACACATGTATATATATCATGTGTGTGTGTGTTTATATGTATGTATATACATGTGTATATATGTATGCACATGGATATATATGTACTATAATTAAAATAAAGTAAACTTTTATTAAGCACTTATAAGTACCACCAGGAAGCCAGCAGGCATAATAATAGTCATGCAGAAAAAAAAACTTTAAATTTTTTTTTTTTTTAGTGAGGGGGGGTTTCTGGGTGCTCGGAAACCCCCCTGCGTGCGCTACTGCATCACATTCGACAACAGTTTCAAGAAACATAACTATAAGGGAGCAACCAAAACATTTAATTATAGAAGAGGTAACATCAATATGCTGATTTGGGAGCTTTGATAAAAGGTGACAAATTAAAAGTGGAAATATTGAACAATTTTTTTCCCTCAGTATTCACCAGGGAAGATGAGCCGGTGACATTAGAGCATAATGACAGTGAAGGTAATGACTCTTGGCTTGATGCTTGTTTAAGTGAGCGGTAGTAGTCCTGGAGAGACTAAGTAACGTGAAGATTAATAAATCACCAGGCCCAGACGGTTTTCATCCGAGGGTTATTATGGAGCTTAGGTTACAGCGAGCATAAGCCCTATACTTGATTTTCCATAGTTTAATTAGATCAGGCATGGTACGAAGGGATTGGCGCATAACTGAGGTAGTGCCTTTATTTAAAAAGGGAAATAAAAATAATCCTGGAAACTATAGACCAGTTAGTTTAACCTCTATAGTGGGTAAAATATTGGAAGGCATTTTGAGGGATAGCATAGGGGATCACCTACAGGCTACTAAGTTTATTAGCAAAAGTCAGCATGGGTTTGTAAGGAACAGATCATGCCAAACCAAGTTAATTAGCTTCTATGAGGAAGTGAGCGAGAATCTTGACCAGGGAAAAGCAGTGGACGTGGTGTATTTAGATTTTGCAAAAGCCTTCGATACAGTGCCTCATAGGAGACTGATCAACAAATTAAGGGAACTAGGCCTAGGATATACTATTTGTACATGGATAAGTAATTGTCTGGATAACAGAGTGCAACGAGTAGTGGTCAATGGGATGTTCTCCAGCCGGGCACCAGTAGTCAGCGGAATACCACAAGGGTCCGTTCTTGGCCCACTGCTGTTCACTATATTTATCAATGATCTAGGAATAGGCCTGGAAAGCACAGTGTCAATCTTAATCTTTGCAGATGATACTAAACTGTGTAAGGTAATTAATTCAGAAGGCGATATGGAGTCTCTACAGAATGACTTAGTTAAACTTGAAACCTGGGAGTCTAAATGGAGAATGAGGTTCAATATAGAAAAATGCAAAGTTATGCAAATATAGAGATAACTATGGTGGAAAAAGATTTAGGGGTGCTCATAGATAATAGGCTTAATACAATGTCAAATTGCAGCAAAGAAGGCAAGTAAAGTGCTTGCGTGCATTAAACGGGGCATTGAGACAATGGACAAGGATGTAATCCTGCCACTGTATAAATCATTGGTACGTCCGCACCTGGAATATTGTGTTCAGTTCTGGTCACTGTATTATAAAAAAGATATCGGGGAACTAGAAAGAGTTCAAAGAAGAGCTACTAAATTGATTAAAGGGTTAGAGTCTCTGGGGTACGAGGAAAGGCTTGCTAGGTTAAATATGTATACACTAGAAAAGAGGCGACTGAGAGGAGACATTATTAATATCTTCAAATACGTAAAGAGTCATTACAAGGACCTAGCAGCAGATTTGTTTATTAAAAGAACTCTGTATATGACGCGTGGGCACTCACTTAGGCTAGAGGCAGGGACGTGCAGTCAGGGGAGGCAGGGGAGGCAGTGCCTCCCCTGTCATTACTGATTAAAATAATATAAAGAAGATACTTATGACACATATTCTGTGTCATAAGTATTTGCTTTATATTATCCTAATCATCCGAGTCCTGTGTAAAAGTGTTTGGGAGGCACCGATCGTGGTGCCTCTCTGTCAGATACGGAAAGGTATGGGGAGCGGGGGGCGGGCGCGGGCGGGGCCTAGCAATGGGCATTAAAAGCCCATTGAAAAATCATGGGAAAGCGTCAGCATTAGTGGTGCCGCTTTCACACAGGGACGTGCTTTCAACCCATGAAAGCACGTCCCTGTCAGTGAGGCCACAGTGATTGGCCAGCGGATCCGTCACTGTATCCGATGTCAATCACTGTTGTGGGCGCGGCGGAGGTGCGGGCGTCGGCGGAGGTGCTGGTGGCGTGGGTGCGGGCGGCGGGGGTGCGGGCGGCGGGGGTGCGGTGGTGCGGGCGGCGTGAGTGCGGGCGGCGGTGCAGAGTTTGAGCCGAATGGTAACCCATTTCAAAAATGGCGCTTCAGCCAATCACGACTCGCCGCGTCATCGCTCCGCCCCCTCTGGCTGACTTATATAAGTCAGCGCGAGGGAGCGGCTGTCAGTCCGACGGCGGAGGAGGAGCGGAGAAGAGCTCCTGAAGGTTGAAGACGCCGGAAGTCCTGGATGGGCGGCGGCTATGCAAAAGAGCTTAGCAGCCGCCGCCCACCAGGTGAAGACGCTGGAAGCCCTGGGGAAGGCGGCGGCCATGCAAAAGGGCTTTAAGGCCGCCGCCTCCCAGGTGAAGACGTCAGAGGAAGACGCTGGAAGCCCTGGGGAGGTGGCGCCCCCCCCCAGGTGAAGACGCCTGAAGCCCTGGGGAAGCGGCGGCCATGCAAAAGAGTTTAAAGGCCGCCGCCCCCAGGTGAAGACCCTGTGCAATAAAACTTATTTTTTAAGACTGTGTGGTGTTTTTATTTTAATATTTTCTTTACAGGTGGGCAACAGGTGCCAGCAGGCCATTTATGTCCGAGCATGCTGGCACTTGTGGTTCTCCAAGTGCCAGCATGCTGGGGCAGGCTTGCTGGGACCTGTAGGCCACCTGTAAAGAACAATATTACTATTCTTTACAGGTGGACTACAGGTGCCAGCGGGCCCATCATGTCCGGGCATGCTGGCACTTGTGGTTCTCCAAGTGCCAGCATGCTGGGGCAGGCTTGCTGGGATCTGTAGGCCACCTGTAAAGAACAATCTTAACAATGAACCCCGCACCCACCGCCACCAGGGGTGCGGGGCATAGCACTGGGCTATCAGCCCAGTGCTGGTTATTGCTCAGGAGGGGGACCCCATGTTTATTTTTTGGGGTCCCCACCTCCGAGGAATTCCAGCCCTGGGCTGACTAGCTTGGGGGGGGGGGGTAGATTAATGCTATGGCAGGTGGACCCAATACCGAGTGTCTCCCCTGCTATGGCATTACCCCCCCCCCCCCCCCCCTGGCTGGTTCTGCCTGGTGCTGGTTTTACGAATACGGGGGGGGGGGGGGCTACGTTTTTTTTTGTTTTTGTTTTTTTACTCTATGGGGGGGGGGGGATGTTAGCTGCTTGTGCCTCCTTAGCCACTGACCTCACCGCACGCCACTGGCTAGAGGAGAGAAAATTCCGTACACAACGTAGGAAAACGGTAAGGGCAATAAGATTTGGAACTCCCTGCCGGAGAAGGTAATGATGGCAGACTCCGTAAATGTATTTAAAAACGGATTGGACAAATTCCTAATTGGAAAATGTATCCAGGGCTATAGCATTTAACATATTGACATTAAATTATCTGGGAGTGGAAAAAACCATAGCTGTCAATTGGTACTAAACCATTACTTCAGCAGGCGCATTATAATATGAACAGATTAACACAGAATACAGGTTGAACCCGATGGGCATTTTACCTCTTTTCAACCTCAATGACTATGTAACTATGTAACTATGTAAACTAATTGTGGTCACATATGCTGAAACATACAAAATGACACCCCAAAAAGTAAAACAACTTGTGTTTGTGAAACAAATAAGAATGAGGTATCCTTGTGACTTATTCATCTAAGATACACACTGCATATACGTGCTCTAAGAATTTGTGCCACAGTACCATAACATACTGAAAAGTGATATGGTGCCCCGCACTTGTTTAAAGTTTAAAATTGGGCAGATGAGCACTAATAATAAGTTTTAGAACCAAGTAAGCTGAAAAAAGAAATAAATAGACATTTAAAACATATGTATACACTCCTTCAGTGAGGGGTTCAGAAGGGGAATCCGCAGTGGTCTCCAGAGCAGATGTGGTATAGAGGTAATGAAGCACTATCCCTATCTTATCCTCAACACTTCACGGTAGCTCCTTTCTCCCTGGTAGCAGCCCGCTGGTCTATGCTTGTGCTATTCGTGCCGTGTCTCTGGCTACGGCGCTACGGCGATGACGTCACGGGCCACCCGTGTCGGGGCGGAAGATTTCTGCTGGTGTCCGCTGGTATCCGCTCCGTTGGCCAAATGTCCCCAAACACAATCCGTACCATAACATACGTAATTTGCCAAAGCACTAATATAAGTGACTAGCTTGCGTCTGGTCACTTTGCATCACTCTCATAGAATACAGATGGCCATCAAAGGGGTCACTATTGATGGGAATTCTAACTGTGGTTGGGAGGCCAATGATGCAAGGGGGGCAGGACTGAGTAGTGTGTTGCGGTGTCAGGGATAAGTGGCAGCCCAATTAAAGGAGGGGTGGAACTGAGTGGGAGGACAGGGGTTGATTAATCCTGTCCCCCGTGTGCCAGGAGGGGGGAAATTGCGGAGTCTCGGATCTCTGTCATCAGTGGCAAAACCATTGACCATCAGTGACAAAACATCATTGATGGCCATCCCTAGACAAAACTGTCTCCATCTAGGACCAAAATACATTTGGTCCATCGGAGGGGGGTGCCTGGGTACTCAATAATTACCCTTCATGCGCCACTGCCATAAAAAAAAATGCAAAAAAATGATCAGTAAAGCCTGAGGGGCCCATTTATCATTGCATATTTGCAGCTTAATTGGTTGTTTTCAGGGGTTAACCGCAAATATTATGTATCACCTGAATGTGTGACAGGGAATGCAGTCCGATACCTGCTGCAATCCCTCCATTCCCACCAGCAGCCACATATCCAATATGTTTCTATGTGGGATGCGATGCGGCCTGATTTGAAGATAGTCTACAGTATGGGCTACACTTCACAACCTGCCCCAGCAGAGGGTTTCCCCGGAACTTTCCCCGGAAATGGCTGCTATGCATGTGTGGTCATCGGGACCGCACATGCACAGAACCCCCAGCAGACCTCCCAGCACATCGCAGACCCCTTCAGAGACCCTGTCCCTGCGGGTGTGTGGTATTACATTCACCCAAAGTGACTGCATATTGCAATGCGATCCTGGGCACTAATTTCGGCACTAGATCGCATTGAATATGTGATCAATGATACATGGGCCCCTGAATGATAATTCCCACCTGAATATAAAGCTTTGGCATATGTGGCTCGGTGTTTGGTCAAATCAGGAAATGTAATACACATTGGTTGTATTTCATTATATATGATTGTATAGTGATTGTTACTGTACCTTCTCTTTCCACTTTGTCATTCTCTCACTGCAAGGGTGAGTTGGTAGAGGCTTCTGCTCCAGTGCTGCCAGTGCCAGGGACAGTTTGAAATAATTTGCTTCCAGAATGTTAATTCTCATGTTTGTCTACAACACAGCAAGCATGTAGCATAATATATCACCTACAGTATCTGTCATACAGCAGGCATAATCGCAGAGCAAAATACAGATGTGTGCTCATACATTATTGCTGCAGTTGCGCCAAACAGTCCTCAGCGCGCCAGGTCCGTGCAGCTCAGCTTGTACGAAGGGTCTTTTTCACTTTTTATTTTTTGGCTTGGATGTGTGTCTTGGTCACAATGCGATGTGTCTAAACTGTTTCACAAAACTGCACTAATTCATTTGTTATATGATTCTGGTATATCTGTGCACAACTGAGTCTGAATCTGTATGCGAAATGTTATGCTGCAGATGATTTTGACACCAAGTTCCATTGTGCATCATCTCGGACTTTGTACTTATTTAAAACTAATTTCTGTACAGCTAAAGATCCAGTCTGATGTACAGATAGCGTGTTGTTTCGCTGCGAATAACACCCAAATGTAAAGAAAAACTCGATTTGCTTCACTGCTCAGTGGGACTCATGTCGCTTGGTGTATTGAGGCTAGGTGTATGAGGACATATCTGTATACATCTTTCTATGGACTGTGCGCAGTACATTTCACTGATACTGCATGTGAATGGTCGGAGATTGAATTGTTTACAGATTGGGAGCCCATTCTGTGCGCTTGTTATGCATTCAAGAGGCAAAGGTGTTAAAGCATGGCTAGCCTCTTAAATACCCAAAATATTTTGTAACAAATGTCACATTTATGGCATTAAAATAAGAATTTACTTACCGATAATTCTATTTCTCATAGTCCGTAGTGGATGCTGGGGACTCCGAAAGGACCATGGGGAATAGCGGCTCCGCAGGAGACTGGGCACAAAGTAAAAGCTTTAGGACTAGCTGGTGTGCCCTGGCTCCTCCCCCTATGACCCTCCTCCAAGCCTCAGTTAGGATACTGTGCCCGGACGAGCGTACACAATAAGGAAGGATTTTGAATCCCGGGTAAGACTCATACCAGCCACACCAATCACACCGTACAACTTGTGATCTGAACCCAGTTAACAGCATGATAACAGAAGGAGCCTCTGAAAAGATGGCTCACAACAACAATAACCCGATTTTTGTAACAATAACTATGTACAAGTAATGCAGACAATCCGCACTTGGGATGGGCGCCCAGCATCCACTACGGACTATGAGAAATAGAATTATCGGTAAGTAAATTCTTATTTTCTCTAACGTCCTAGTGGATGCTGGGGACTCCGAAAGGACCATGGGGATTATACCAAAGCTCCCAAACGGGCGGGAGAGTGCGGATGACTCTGCAGCACCGAATGAGAGAACTCCAGGTCCTCCTCAGCCAGGGTATCAAATTTGTAGAATTTAGCAAACGTGTTTGCCCCTGACCAAGTAGCTGCTCGGCAAAACTGTAAAGCCGAGACCCCTCGGGCAGTCGCCCAAGATGAGCCCACTTTCCGTGTGGAATGGGCTTTTACAGATTTTGGCTGTGGCAGGCCTGCCACAGAATGTGCAAGCTGAATTGTACTACAAATCCAACGAGCAATCGTCTGCTTAGAAGCAGGAGCACCCAGCTTGCTGGGTGCATACAGGATAAACAGCGCATCAGATTTTCTGACTCCCGCCGTCCTGGAAACATATATTTTCAGGGCCCTGACTACGTCCAGCAACTTGGAATCCTCCAAGTCCCTAGTAGCCGCAGGCACCACAATAGGCTGGTTTAAGTGAAATGCTGAAACCACCTAAGGAAGAAATTGAGGACGAGTCCTCAATTCTGCCCTGTCCGTATGAAAAATTAGGTAAGGGCTTTTATAGGATAAAGCCGCCAATTCTGAGACACGCCTGGCTGAAGCCAGGGCTAACAGCATTACCACTTTCCATGTGAGATATTTTAAGTCCACAGTGGTGAGTGGTTCAAACCAATGTGATTTTAGGAATCCCAAAACTACATTGAGATCCCAAGGTGCCACTGGAGGCACAAAAGGAGGCTGTATATGCAGTACTCCCTTGACAAACGTCTGAACTTCAGGAACAGAAGCCAGTTCTTTTTGGAAGAATATTGACAGGGCCGAAATTTGAACCTTAATGGACCCTAATTTGAGGCCCATAGACAGTCCTGTTTGCAGGAAATGCAGGAAACGACCCAGTTGAAATTCCTCTGTAGGGGCCTTCCTGGCCTCGCACCACGCAACATATTTACGCCAAATACGGTGATAATGTTGTATGGTTACATCCTTCCTGGCTTTGATCAGGGTAGGGATGACTTCATCCGGAATGCCTTTTTCCTTCAGGATCCGGCGTTCAACCGCCATGCCGTCAAACGCAGCCGCGGTAAGTCTTGGAACATACATGGTCCCTGCTGGAGCAGGTCCTTTCTTAGAGGTAGAGGCCACGGGTCTTCCGTGAGCATCTCTTGAATTTCCGGGTACCAAGTCCTTCTTGGCCAATCCGGAGCCACGAGTATAGTCTTTACTCCTCTCCTTCTTATGATTCTCAGTACTTTTGGTATGAGAGGAAGAGGAGGGAACACATACACTGACTGGTACACCCACGGTGTTACCAGAGCGTCCACAGCTATTGCCTGAGGGGCCCTTGACCTGGCGCAATATCTGTCCAGTTTTTTGTTGAGGCGGGACGCCATCATGTCCACCTTTGGTTTTTCCTAACGGTTCACAATCATGTGGAAGACTTCTGGGTGAAGTCCCCACTCCCCCGGGTGAAGATCGTGTCTGCTGAGGAAGTCTGCTTCCCAGTTGTCCACTCCCGGAATGAACACTGCTGACAGTGCTATCACATGATTCTCCGCCCAGCGAAGAATCCTTGCCACTTCCATCATTGCCCTCCTGCTTCTTGTGCCGCCCTGTCTGTTTACGTGGGCGACTGCCGTGATGTTGTCCGACTGGATCAACACCGGCTGACCCTGAAGCAGAGGTCTTGCCTGACTTAGGGCATTGTAAATGGCCCTTAGTTCCAGGATATTTATGTGAAGTGACGTTTCCATGCTTGACCACAAGCCCTGGAAATTTCTTCCCTGTGTGACTGCTCCCCAGCCTCTCAGGCTGGCATCCGTGGTCACCAGGACCCAATCCTGAATGCCGAATCTGCGGCCCTCTAGGAGATGAGCACTCTGTAACCACCACAGGAGAGACACCCTTGTCCTTGGAGACAGGGTTATCCGCTGATGCATTTGAAGATGCGATCCGGACCATTTGTCCAGCAGATCCCACTGAAAAGTTCTTGCGTGGAATCTGCCGAATGGAATCGCTTCGTAAGAAGCCACCATCTTTCCCAGGACCCTTGTGCACTGATGTACTGACACTTGGCCTGGTCTTAGGAGGTTCCTGACTAGGTCGGATAACTCCTTGGCTTTCTCCTCCGGGAGAAACACCTTTTTCTGTACTGTGTCCAGAATCATCCCTAGGAACAGCAGACGTGTCGTTGGAATCAGCTGTGATTTTGGAATATTTAGAATCCATCCGTGCTGTCGTAGTACTACTTGAGATAGTGCTACTCCGACCTCTAACTGTTCTCTGGACCTTGCCCTTATCAGGAGATCGTCCAAGTAAGGGATAATTAAGACGCCTTTTCTTCGAAGAAGAATCATAATTTCGGCCATTACCTTGGTAAAGACCCGGGGTGCCGTGGACAATCCAAACGGCAGCGTCTGAAACTGATAGTGACAGTTCTGTACCACAAACCTGAGGTACCCTTGGTGAGAAGGGCAAATTGGGACATGGAGGTAAGCATCCTTGATGTCCAGAGGCACCATATAGTCCCCTTCTTCCAGGTTCGCTATCACTGCTCTGAGTGACTCCATCTTGAACTTGAACCTTTTTATGTAAGTGTTCAAGGATTTCAGATTTAAAATGGGTCTCACCGAGCCGTCCGGCTTCGGTACCACAAACAGCGTGGAATAATACCCCTTTCCCTGTTGTAGGAGGGGTACCTTGATTATCACCTGCTGGGAATACAGCTTGTGAATGGCTTCCAATACCGCCTCCCTGTCGGGGGGGGACGTTGGTAAAGCAGACTTCAGGAACCGGCGAGGGGGAGACGTCTCGAATTCCAATTTGTACCCCTGAGATGCTACCTGCAGGATCCAGGGGTCCACTTGCGAGTGTGCCCACTGCGCGCTGAAATTCTTGAGACGGGCCCCCACCGTGCCTGAGTCCGCTTGTAAGGCCCCAGCGTCATGCTGAGGACTTGGCAGAAGCGGGGGAGAGCTTCTGTTCGTGGGAAGAGGCTGTTTGCTGCAGTCTTTTTCCCCTTCCTCTGCCCCGGGGCAGATATGAGTGGCCTTTTGCCCGCTTGCCCTTATGGGGACGAAAGGACTGAGCCTGAAAAGACGGTATCTTTTTCTGCTGCGAGGTGACTTGGGGTAAAAAGGTGGATTTTCCAGCCGTTGCCGTGGCCACCAGGTCCGATAGACCGACCCCAAATAACTCCTCCCCTTTATACGGCAATACTTCCATATGCCGTTTGGAATCCGCATCCCCTGACCACTGTCGCGTCCATAATCCTCTTCTGGCAGAAATGGACATCGCACTTACTCTTGATGCCAGAGTGCAAATATCCCTCTGTGCATCTCGCATATATAGAAATGCATCCTTTAAATGCTCTATAGTCAATAATATATTGTCCCTGTCCAGGGTATCAACATTTTCAGTCAGGGAATCCGACCAAGCCACTCCAGCACTGCACATCCAGGCTGAGGCGATTGCTGGTCGCAGTATAATACCAGTATGTGTGTATATACTTTTAAGGATATTTTCCAGCTTCCTATTAGCTGGTTCCTTGAGGGCGGCCGTATCAGGGGACGGTAACGCCACTTGTTTTGATAAGCGTGTGAGCGCCTTATCTACGCTAGGGGGTGTTTCCCAACGCGCCCTAACCTCTGGTGGGAAAGGGTATAATGCCAATAATTTTTTAGAAATTAGCAGTTTTTTTATCGGGGGAAACCCACGCTTCATCACACACCTCATTTAATTCATCTGATTCAGGAAAAACTACGGGTAGTTTTTTCACACCCCACATAATACCCTTTTTTGTGGTACTTGTAGTATCAGAAATGTTCAAAACCTCCTTCATTGCCGTGATCATGTAACGTGTGGCCCTACTGGAAAATACGTTTGTTTCCTCACCGTCGACACTGGAGTCAGTGTCCGTGTCAGTGTCTGTATCGACCTGAGGTAACGGGCGTTTTATAGCCCCTGACGGTGTTTGAGACGCCTGTACAGGTATTAACTGATTTGCCGGCTGTCTCATGTCGTCAACAGTCTTTTGTAAAGTGCCGACACTATCACGTAATTCTTTCCATAAGACCATCCAGTCAGGTGTCGACTCCCTAGGGGGTGACATCACTAACACAGGCAATTGCTCCGCCTCCACACCATTTTCCTCCTCATACATGTCGACACAGCGTACCGACACACAGCACACACACAGGGAATGCTCTGATAGAGGACAGGACCCCACTAGCCCTTTGGGGAGACAGAGGGAGAGTTTGCCAGCACACACCAGAGCGCTATATATATATACAGGGATAACCTTATATAAGTGTTTTTCCCTAATATAGCTGCTGTATATTAATATGCCAATTTAGTGCCCCCCCCTCTCTTGTTTTACCCTGTTTCTGTTGTGCAGGACTGCAGGGGAGAGTCAGGGAGCCTTCCTCCAACGGAGCTGTGAGGAAAAAATGGCGCTTGTGTGCTGAGGAGATAGGCTCCGCCCCTTTTTCGGCGGCCTTTCTCCCGCTTTTTTGTGGAAAACTGGCAGGGGTTAAATACATCCATATAGCCCAGGAGCTATATGTGATGTATTTTTAGCCATTTAAGGTATTTTCTTTGCGTCCCAGGGCGCCCCCCCCCCCCCAGCGCCCTGCACCCTCAGTGACCGGAGTGTGAAGTGTGCTGAGAGCAATGGCGCACAGCTGCGGTGCTGTGCGCTACCTTATTGAAGACAGGACGTCTTCTGCCGCCGATTTTCCGGACCTCTTCACTCTTCTGGCTCTGTAAGGGGGCCGGCGGCGCGGCTCCGGGACCCATCCATGGCTGGGCCTGTGATCGTCCCTCTGGAGCTAATGTCCAGTAGCCTAAGAAGCCCAATCCACTCTGCACGCAGGTGAGTTCGCTTCTTCTCCCCTTAGTCCCTCGATGCAGTGAGCCTGTTGCCAGCAGGTCTCACTGAAAATAAAAAAACCTATTTAAACTTTTACTCTAAGCAGCTCAGGAGAGCCACCTAGATTGCACCCTTCTCGTTCGGGCACAAAATCTTAACTGAGGCTTGGAGGAGGGTCATAGGGGGAGGAGCCAGTGCACACCAGCTAGTCCTAAAGCTTTTACTTTGTGCCCAGTCTCCTGCGGAGCCGCTATTCCCCGTGGTCCTTTCGGAGTCCCCAGCATCCACTAGGACGTTAGAGAAAAACAATTATGATCCTGACAATAATCCAATCAAATTCATTGGATCATTATCAGACATGCTGGAAAAATGATGTTGAAAAAATGGCTAATATTATTCTGTGTCTCCTGACTACACTAAACAGCCCCAGGGCAGCATGGGGCACTGTGGACTCAGTGCCAGGTCACCACTTCAAAACTCTGAATACTCCCATCAGATCTATGAAATATATCTTCTATCAAAGTGAAAAAGTCCACAAATCACACTATTCTAAAAACTGGTCTAATTAGTAATTTTTGACAAAATGACTGGTATTTTATTGCCACATCATGAATATCACTGAAGGAGATACGTGATACTATGCTGTGGCAAGAGTACTTTTACTACTTCACCACATATTCTGGAAGACGTGGCAATGATTGAGACAGCTTTGCGGTGGACTGGACTAGGCCTTCCAGTTCCACTTCCATAAAGAATAGATAATAGAATAAAATGAAAAAGAAAAAAATAGAAAGTCCACAGTAATATATTTCACATTTTCTCCTGCACAGATCTTCTGCTTTAGCTATCCTGAGATGCTATGGCAACTCATTTTAAATAGCTTCTGTCGGGTCTCTCTATTGTCTAATATCAGCAATACCTGGCTAAGTATCCAGGTGATAGATCTAGGTAGACAGTCAATAGGTCAACACCATATGGTTGACATGCATTACATAGACAGGTACAAAATGTTGACAGATGACAGGTCTACAGTGCTTTAGGGTAAAAGGTACAAAGGGTCGACAGGTTTAAAAGTTCAACCACGTGGACTGTGATTGGGAATAGTAAACTGTGGAAAGCGCATCGGATCGAGCCACCTTGCCCAAAGTGTGGCGAGTGAACCATTTCTACCAATTATGGTTACATATTACCAAACATACAAGATTTGACCCTGTTTACTTTTTGTACCTGTCAACCTTTTATCTGTTGACCTTTTGTAACCGTCGACCCACTGTACCCGTCGACATAATGTCTGTCAACCATTTGATGTTGATCTACTGACTGTTGACCTAAATACTGTAGATCTTCTATACCACAACCACCAGCTTATCTCCACTCAGGGAGATTTGAAAGTCAGTTTTGCTCACTAAAATGCTTTAAAAACTGCATGTGCTCAGGAAAGTGAATGGAAACCACAATCACAGTCATATAGTAATTTATTCTTTCTAAAACTGAAAAAACCTACAAAAACATTTAGGTTCTGAATCTTTTGTAGGTCAATCATTTCAGGAAAGTAAGAAGCATCCTTTGGAAATAGAAAAATTTAAAAATAGCAGAAAGGAGAGAACTGAAGTCCAGGTGGAATAAATCTGCACTATTTCTCATACTTTGCATAGGTTCTGAATAATGTGTACCTCGTCTAGCAGAACAAGGGTTTCTTCCTCATTTTTCACATCTGAAAATGCTGGATTCTCTTTATAGGCTCTCAGCATTTTTTCCAACCCTAAAATAATAGATAGCATTATTATTATTATTATTATTATTATTATTATTATTACTATTTATTTTCTAGCAAACAAAATGCATTTTCTGGTTTTCATGAAAACATTTAATCTACTTTTAAGAAAAATATACACATGTGAACAATCTAGGCTATTACATCCAATTATAGAGAACTGAAATAAATAAGCAAATGATAGACTCGTGTGAAAGGTTGATATTGTTTAGAAATAAAGGTGATATTTATAAAGCTTTGAAATGCCAAGGCCAATAACTACCTATCTCAGGCTATCTATAAAAGAGTGAAAGCCCTTGTCCATTGTCCATATTACTTTTCCTACTGCTATAAAGCCTTTATTAGCTGATATAAAGCCCCTTTGTATCCGTGTAAATAGGATGTCAAATCAAAATTTCACAGTAATACACAATGGACATTTCATATTATTATAGACTGTGTGATGCATTTGTTTTGTATTGGCATGGTTTCCCAGTGAATGCAAAGGGGGTCTATGATCCTCACTTACTGGAAAGACTCCATAAAACTCCACAGCAACGGATAATCAGAGTTACATATCGCATATAATATAAATCACAAATACAAACTGTACAGTACATACAAGGATGGGAAAGAAATTCGGAGACAGAGGGTAGAGAGGGCCCTACTTGTGAGAGCTTACAGTATAGAGGGCAAAACCAAGACAGCATTAGCTAGTGGGAAGCAGAGTGGGTTGTGGTATAGCACATAGACAGTCATTAGGTAGATACCATATGGTTGACAATCAAAAGATAGACAGGGTCAAAAGTCAGACAGGGTCAAAAGTCAGACAGTCAAAAGTCAGACAGGTTCATAAGTCAAAGGCTAAATATAGTATCAAGGGTACTATAATGGAAACTACTGAGGAGGAAGGGGATTTAGGAGTTACTATTTCAAGTTACATTAGAGAGTGTACAAAGAAGGGCAACTAAAATGGTGCATGGTCTACATCACAAAACTTACCCGGAAAGGCTAAAAGATCTTGACATGTATAGTATGGAGGAGAGAAGGGAAAGGGGGGACATGACAGAAACTTTCAAATATACCAAAGGTTTTAACAAAGTTCAGGAGGGAAACATTCTTCAAAGGAAGAGAAGTATTAGAACTCGAGGACATACACTGAAACTGGAGGGAGGCAGGTTCAGGGGAAATTTAAGGAAAAATAATTTCACAGAAAGGGTAGTGGATAAGTGTAATAGCCTCCCATCAGAGGTGGTAGAGGCTAAGACTGTAGAGCAATTTAAACATGCTTGGGATAGGCATATGAATATCCTTACAAAGAATTAAGGTTCAAAAAGGGTTGCGATTACCTAAAGGATAAAAAAAAATGGGCAGACTAGATGGGCCAAGTGGTTCTTATCTGCCATCAAATTCTATGTTTCTATGTAAGTCAAACACAAAACAACATTTTTTTGTTGTTTTTTTGTGCTTTTAAACATTTTTAACCCAAATTTGGAGAAATTTGTCCCCTCACTGGCTCACTACGCTCTCCACGCTTTGGGCTCGGTGTCTCAATCTGCTTCACTCGCTAAAACTTTACTAAAAGGTAATAGTTTGTTACATGGATAGTAAATGAGGCAAAAGTTGCAAAAAACATAGAAAAACAAAAAAACATTTTTTTTGTGTGTCTGACTTATGACCCTGTCTGACTTTTGCCTGTCAGACTTTTGACCCCGTCGGACTTTTGACTGTCTGACTTTTGACCCTGTCGGACTTTTGACTTTCTGACTTTTGACCCTGTCTGACTTTTGAACCTGTCTGACTTTTGAACCTGTCTGACTTTTGACTGTCAACCATATGGTGTCTGCCTAATGACTGTCTATCTTTTAACTGTCTATCTATAGACTGGAACCCAGCAGAGTGGACATGGGACTGTACAGTACAGTAGCTAGTAGAACATACAGATGGAGCAGTATAGGGTGAAAGTAGTATAAGTTGTGACAAAGTGAGATTTGAGAGAACCCTTGAAAAATTGATAGTTGGGGAAATTTTGGCCAGGTGGGGGAGGGAAAAGCAAAAGAAAAAGCACATGGTTATTAGAGAGGAGGAGGAACATAGGTCAGGGGCAGATCAAAGAGGGCTGGTGGGAGTCTAAACGATGATCAGCACATAGATGTATGTAGGGAAGGAGAAGGTTAGGGCTTTGAAGGTGAGGGTAAGCAGCTGCATTTAGGATGTTTTGTAGAGGGGAAAGATGACTTAGAGGAAATACATAGCCTGAGATTGTCGCAGTCAGGTCAGGAGGTAATGACAGAATGGTTAAGAATGGGTAAGAGTTTTGATTACGTACTGAATAAGAAAGCGGCAACAAGTGACTGGATGTGTGAAGTGAAGCTAAAGGGTCTAGACATTGTCGAAGTTGAAAATATTATACCCACATGCATCACGTGCAAACACCACACAGAGTGGTCTCTGCGTGCACGTGTTCTGCCGTGCGTGCGCATACTCGCACGCAGCGTACATGGGCTCGCGGGCCTTGCGTATTAGCACGTGGTATGAGTAAATACGGTAGCATATGCATAGAAATGCCACAAAGACATATTCTATATTTTATACACATAGTGCATTATTTACACATAGTCCACACGCACCACACCAGCAACTTACACTTACTTGGAATGTATAGCCATAGAGGTATTCAGCTTTATAGGATGTGAGGGGACAGAAATAGGTCAGAACACAGTGTTTGGTATCCACATGTACAGTAATTCAAGGGCAATATTCAGATTACACTTTGCCGATAATTGCATGGTCCTGCGCGTAGTTATGTGCAGGAATACAATATTCAGATCTCACTGTATGTACTGTACTCCTGATATTCGGCGGGAACCCAGTGGCGGACACCTGCAAGTACACCTGGACCAAGCATCTCCCACCTGTTCAAACCAACCTATGACCCCTCACATACTGTAAATGACCTGCCCCTTCACCTATGGATGAAGAGCTTTCAGTTTCCTTTGTTTCATGCTTTGGACTATTGTATAAAAGCCAAGCCTCCTGGACGGCCTCAGTCTAATTCTCTGAAGGTCATCTTGCCAGATTGACTGAGGACTGGATCCGGGTGGGGCAGGCGAATAAACGGATGTATCCATTGGTTGTAGCTTCATCTCTGTGATAGTGTTGTATGCTCTGTGTTTACCCCTTTTAAGTAAATATTTGTTGATGCTTTGGACCACAACATAACATAACTACTGGTGTCGCATTCCATTTCTGTTAAGGGTTTAAGGTGTATTCAGCCACATGTGTAGCTACATTGTGCTCACTGCGTGTCGGCGTGCTTACGCAAAATGTGCATACATATTCATAAAGGTTTAGCGCATACACTTAGCAGCCGCAGCGGCCCGAACCACTGTGTAATAAGGTACGGCTTTTTCCTGTAAGTTAAACGAACTTAACAGTTGGGAGCTCGTCCGGTTCACCACATACTCTCAGACTTGCAGAGCCGAACAGACTTATGGTCCTGCAACAAAGGGTGGAGACACGTGTCTTAAGTAATCTTGGTATTGTGTTTAAAACTATCTTGTGTTGTTAGACCACGTCTGTGCTGTATAGTCTTAGAGGTGCTGGTGTGAGCCAAGGGACAAACAGGAAAAAAGCCATTTATTTTCTGCATGTGTAATTTTTGGCGCGGAAACGCGCACAAAGCGTACCGATAGTTTGCATACATTCTCACGTATTGTTGCCATAGGTTGTAATAGTCATTATATATATCTGCATAGAATCGAATACGTTTATTTGTTATATATTTGATATAGTTTGTAAAGGGAGTAATTTTAAATAACACAAAACACAGTTCCGGCCTAAACGTTTAGGTAAACACTCAAAAGAGGATTACCTTTGGTGGTAACTTCCGGCGATTGTAAGGAACAATTATGTATTGTGTACGTGGGCAGTAGCATTTTGTTGCTCACATTTATCGTGAGGAGTGTGGTATATTTAAGCGCGAACGCACGGTGAACACGTGGCATGTTGTGTGCGGTAAACGTGCGGGAACGCGCACGTAGCACAGGAACGTGCGGTTGCATGCATACGCATGGTTACGCAAGGCAGCGAGCGCAAGTTATAACCACACGATAGCAGTTCAAGTTAAGGTGGGGTAAAGGATGTATAGTTATACCATAGCAAATAACTATCCGATTTTAAAAGCAGATTACAATAATAGTTTGTTTAAAGTGTACTACCTCTGGAACAAGCTATCAGTCAAAAGGAGTGATATTTTTCTGTACAGAAAAACACTGTGTATTAGTGTGAGTGGAAGGTAGGAGTGGACATATTGAACCCCGGAAACCGGGAATCCCGTGGAGACGTGGAGTTGGCAGAGGCTCGGCATCATGTAAGGGTCGCAACCTTGCATATTAATCAGGTATTGAGGCACATAGTGTGTGTTTGTATAATGTGCAAAGGAGCGTGATAAGGTATAGATTGTGAAGTATTTAAGGTTTTAGTGTTACGCTTCCGGCTGTGCAGCGCAGCTTGTGAATTCGACTCCAGTGATCGTAGGGCGCATAGATAACAAGTATCTATACGCTGTGCGATTGGACCGCACGTTTGTGTGTGCGATACGTGGCGCTACGTGATACTATTTGCGCTCTTTTGCGTAAATTGCGTTATCATACGCGCTGTGTAAAGCATACGCAAACGTGATTTGTGTATAGTAAAAGGAATTTTCGCTGACTCTCTCTCAGGAAAATCTTCCTAGGTAAGACATTCACTGGAAAGGGTGATCGATAAGTTGTTTCTCATCCTACAAAACTTCCAGTGGATAGAGACCAGATTCTGGTAGGATTCTCACTGGGTACGCGGTGGTCACTATTGGAGTGAGTCGTGGTAGTTCAGCGGAGAAGGAGTTGGTGAGAGAACTCTGAAGACTTTCACCATCTGCTCGTATTGTTCACTTGGGGATCGTGTTTAAAGGCCCATGATGGGAGCCAAGTGCAGAAGCGAGAAACATTCGGCAGCCAGGGTTCAGGCTGGAGAGCCGAGGCCCAGGGGGTCCGCTCGGTTGATAATGTGTGGGAAGTATGGTCCACACGGAGAGGCTTTTTGTATGACTGCTGATGATAGCATCATTTCCTAGGGTTGGTAGTTTTGAACCAGGGGTACTGAAGAACATAAGAGATGTGCAAAGGGAGCTTGCTCGCACAGCAAGTCCCAAACCATACAGAAATGTGAATGCGAGTGCACCACCACCACCATATGTCGATGGGCAGAAGGCAGCTACAGCCAGTGGTACATCAGTAACCGAAAAGAACATGCATAACACTTGTATTAACCCTAATCCCTGCAAGTTGTATCCTGTTTTGAATTCTCCAGAAGGTTATAGTTATGAGGAAGACGACGAGCCCAGCATGATCTCAGCCCTCTCTCTAGCGGCTACCATACAGGAAACCCAGGTGGGCACGGCCCAACCAGTATGAGCAATGGCAATGCCCCCCAGTGAGATCATATCCACCGGTAAGTATGGAACCATTCATTATGCAGAGACAGTAACCCCCCGTATTATAGAGACAAACAAAAATGAAGTGGTTGAGTTAAACCCTGTCAGGGTGATTGCAGTCCCCAATGGGAGAACTGATAATCAGGGAGTAACCCCCATCAGGAACATTGCAATACATTGTCCCTGGTCCCGGTCAGTACTGAAGTCAATTATGTCAGAATTCCCCGATCCCAGGAAAGATCTAGTCGGATACCAGAAATTTATTAAAGAATTGGGCAATGCCCATGAGCCCACAAACAAAGATTGGCGGATAGTGTTAAGAGCGAGTCTACCCTCTAATATTGACATGCCGAAATTTATAACAGACTGCAAACTAGATGCAGAAGTGCCACTAACTGATGAATACAATTAGGAGAATGTTAGGCAAATTAACATACAATTATGATTGTATTTCCCCACTGTTGTCAAGTGGAATAAAATTTTCTCCATAAAACAGAAAGAAAGTGAAATGGCATCTGAGTATTTCCATAGAGCTTTACAGGAAACGGCTAGATACACTGGGATAGAGGATATAAAGGAAAATGCCAACCACAGGGAGGTAGCTGTCTCTGTACTAATGGACGGACTAAAGGAGGCATTGAGTACCAGGGTGCAAACCTCTTTGCCAAACTGGAGCGATATTACGGTAGTTGCACTGAGAGAATCTGCAATAGAACACGACCGAAACATCGCTAAGCACAGGGAGTCGCAAGGGGATAGGTTGATGCTGGTTAGTATACAGGTGCTTGAAGGGATGTCCAACCAACCTAAACCCCAGACCCCTGACGATTGGAAAAGGTCAATAAGATGTTTTATTTGCAGGAAGGAAGGGCTGTTTGCCAGGGATTGTAGGAGTAATGAGACACATTATAAATATAGACCCCCTAGACCAGAATACGAACCACATTAGATGGGATCAGGGAACACATAGGAGGGATTACGAGCCGCAAAGAGGGGAAACAAGGAGGTACCCACCAAGGAGGGACTGGCAGACCCCCGAAAGTCCACAGCTATCCCTCCGCACATATAGTAGCTGCCAATGCTCTGCGGGAAGGTCCAAAACCACAATAGAGGTCAGGTCATACCTGTAGTCTGCAGCCGGTGAAGTTGATTGCTGGCCTTGGAAGTGAACCTGAGGTCATAGTCAATGTAGCTGGCATACCACAACCTTTTCTTGTAGATACAGGGGCGGCCAGATCAGTGCTAAACTCCACCACAGGTGTAACGACCATGGGTAAAACAATTTCAGCAATGGGAGTAACGGGAAAGGTGCAGCAGTACCCTTTGAGTAGACCTGCAGAGATTATGATAGGGCCCTTGCATACCAAACATTCTTTCTTGTTGGCTGCATCGGCTCCAACTAATCTACTTGGCAGAGATTTTTTGTGTAAAATGCGGTGTGTCATATATTGTTCCCCTGAGGGTGTGTTCTTAGATATCCCTGAGAACCATGCACAGGAAGTACAAGACATATTAGACACCCCTCAAAGGCTAATGTTGCAATCAACCGTTATAGACACATGTCCATTGCAGGTAGAGGAAATGATCTCACAAATACCAGGTTCCCTTTGGACCAAAGATGGACAGGACACTGGATTGATGGCGAATGTAGCCCCAGTAGTATTGCAAATAAAAGATGGCAGGATAGCTCCAAAAATCCCCCAGTACCCTCTGAAACCAGAGGTGGAATTAGGAGTATACCCCATCATAGAATGGCTGCTACAGCAGGGCATTCTAGTCAGGACGTCAAGCACAGCTAACAGTCCCATCTTCCCTGTGAAAAAGAGTGGGGGGAAGGTTTACAGGCTAGTGCAGGATCTAATGGGGATAAACAAGATAGTTGAGAGTCAAATCCCCGTAGTGCCCAATCCAGCGGTCATTCTTATGCAGATTCCCTCCACCTCTAAGTACTTCACTGTCATCGACCTCTGTTCTGCTTTCTTTTCTGTCCCTCTTCACCCTGACAGCCAGTACCTCTTCGCTTTCACCTACAGGGGAGTACAGTACACCTGGACCCGTCTCCCCCAAGGTTTCATTGACAGTAGAGATGAGCGGGTTCGGTTTCTCTGAATCCGAACCCGCCAGAACTTCATGTTTTTTTTCACGGGTCCGAGCGACTCGGATCTTCCCGCCTTGCTCGGTTAACCCGAGCGCGCCCGAACGTCATCATGACGCTGTCGGATTCTCGCGAGGCTCGGATTCTATCGCGAGACTCGGATTCTATATAAGGAGCCGCGCGTCGCCGCCATTTTCACACGTGCATTGAGATTGATAGGGAGAGGACGTGGCTGGCGTCCTCTCCATTTAGATTATAAGAGACTGAGAGAGATTTACTGGAGCTGACTAGGAGGAGTACTGTTACTGTAGAAGTGTAGAGACTGAGTGGAGAGAGTTTACTAGTGAGGACAGTGCAGTTTACTTTATAATCCGTTCTCTGCCTGAAAAAAGCGATACACAGCACACAGTGACTCAGTCACATACCATATCTGTGTGCACTGCTCAGGCTCAGGCCAGTGTGCTGCATCATCTATTATCTATATATAATATTATATATATCTGTCTGACTGCTCAGCTCACACAGCTTATAATTGTGGGGGAGACTGGGGAGCACTACTGCAGTGCCAGTTATAGGTTATAGCAGGAGCCAGGAGTACATAATATATTATATAGTGAGTGACCACCAGACACACAGTGCAGTTTATTTAATATATCCGTTCTCTGCCTGAAAAAAGCGATACACACAGTGACTCAGTCAGTCACATACCATATCTGTGTGCACTGCTCAGGCTCAGGCCAGTGTGCTGCATCATCTATTATCTATATATAATATTATATATATCTGTCTGACTGCTCAGCTCACACAGCTTATAATTGTGGGGGAGACTGGGGAGCACTATTGCAGTGCCAGTTATAGGTTATAGCAGGAGCCAGGAGTACATAATATATTATATAGTGAGTGACCACCAGACACACAGTGCAGTTTATTTAATATATCCGTTCTCTGCCTGAAAAAAGCGATACACACAGTGACTCAGTCAGTCACATACCATATCTGTGTGCACTGCTCAGGCTCAGGCCAGTGTGCTGCATCATCTATTATCTATATATAATATTATATATATCTGTCTGACTGCTCAGCTCACACAGCTTATAATTGTGGGGGAGACTGGGGAGCACTACTGCAGTGCCAGTTATAGGTTATAGCAGGAGCCAGGAGTACATAATATATTATATAGTGAGTGACCACCAGACACACAGTGCAGTTTATTTAATATATCCGTTCTCTGCCTGAAAAAAGCGATACACACAGTGACTCAGTCAGTCACATACCATATCTGTGTGCACTGCTCAGGCTCAGGCCAGTGTGCTGCATCATCTATTATCTATATATAATATTATATATATCTGTCTGACTGCTCAGCTCACACAGCTTATAATTGTGGGGGAGACTGGGGAGCACTACTGCAGTGCCAGTTATAGGTTATAGCAGGAGCCAGGAGTACATAATATATTATATAGTGAGTGACCACCAGACACACAGTGCAGTTTATTTAATATATCCGTTCTCTGCCTGAAAAAAGCGATACACACAGTGACTCAGTCAGTCACATACCATATCTGTGTGCACTGCTCAGGCTCAGGCCAGTGTGCTGCATCATCTATTATCTATATATAATATTATATATATCTGTCTGACTGCTCAGCTCACACAGCTTATAATTGTGGGGGAGACTGGGGAGCACTACTGCAGTGCCAGTTATAGGTTATAGCAGGAGCCAGGAGTACATAATATATTATATAGTGAGTGACCACCAGACACACAGTGCAGTTTATTTAATATATCCGTTCTCTGCCTGAAAAAAGCGATACACACAGTGACTCAGTCAGTCACATACCATATCTGTGTGCACTGCTCAGGCTCAGGCCAGTGTGCTGCATCATCTATTATCTATATATAATATTATATATATCTGTCTGACTGCTCAGCTCACACAGCTTATAATTGTGGGGGAGACTGGGGAGCACTACTGCAGTGCCAGTTATAGGTTATAGCAGGAGCCAGGAGTACATAATATATTATATAGTGAGTGACCACCAGACACACAGTGCAGTTTATTTAATATATCCGTTCTCTGCCTGAAAAAAGCGATACACACAGTGACTCAGTCAGTCACATACCATATCTGTGTGCACTGCTCAGGCTCAGGCCAGTGTGCTGCATCATCTATTATCTATATATAATATTATATATATCTGTCTGACTGCTCAGCTCACACAGCTTATAATTGTGGGGGAGACTGGGGAGCACTACTGCAGTGCCAGTTATAGGTTATAGCAGGAGCCAGGAGTACATAATATATTATATAGTGAGTGACCACCAGACACACAGTGCAGTTTATTTAATATATCCGTTCTCTGCCTGAAAAAAGCGATACACACAGTGACTCAGTCAGTCACATACCATATCTGTGTGCACTGCTCAGGCTCAGGCCAGTGTGCTGCATCATCTATATATATTATATATCTGTCTGACTGCTCAGCTCACACAGCTTATAATTGTGGGGGAGACTGGGGAGCACTACTGCAGTGCCAGTTATAGGTTATAGCAGGAGCCAGGAGTACATATTATATTAAAATTAAACAGTGCACACTTTTGCTGCAGGAGTGCCACTGCCAGTGTGACTGACCAGTGACCTGACCACACTGACCACCAGTATAGTTAGTAGTATACTTATATTGTGATTGCCTGAAAAAGTTAAACACTCGTCGTGTGACTTCACTTGTGTGTTTTGTTTTTTTTTATTCTATAAAAATAAAACTCATTCTGCTGACAGACAGTGTCCAGCAGGTCCGTCATTATATAATATATAATATATACCTGTCCGGCTGCAGTAGTGATATATATATATTTTTTATATCATTTATCATCCAGTCGCAGCAGACACAGTACGGTAGTTCACGGCTGTGGCTACCTCTGTGTCTCTGCACTCGGCAGGCAGTCCGTCCATAATTGTAATACCACCTAACCGTGGATTTTTTTCATTCTTCTTTATACATACATAGTTACATAGACATCTTCTCTTTATCAACCAGTCTATATTAGCTGCAGACACAGTACAGTACGGTAGTTCACGGCTGTGGCTACCTCTGTGTCTGCACTCGGCAGGCAGTCCGTCCATAATTGTATACCACCTAACCGTGGATTTTTTTCAGTCTTCTTTATACATACATAGTTACATAGACATCTTCTCTTTATCAACCAGTCTATATTAGCTGCAGACACAGTACAGTACGGTAGTTAACGGCTGTGGCTACCTCTGTGTCTGCAGTCGGCAGGCAGTCCATAATTGTATACTAGTATCCATCTCCATTGTTTACCTGAGGTGCCTTTTAGTTGTGCCTATTAAAATATGGAGAACAAAAATGTTGAGGTTCCAAAATTAGGGAAAGATCAAGATCCACTTCCACCTCGTGCTGAAGCTGCTGCCACTAGTCATGGCCGAGACGATGAAATGCCAGCAACGTCGTCTGCCAAGGCCGATGCCCAATGTCATAGTACAGAGCATGTCAAATCCAAAACACCAAATATCAGAAAAAAAAAGGACTCCAAAACCTAAAATAAAATTGTCGGAGGAGAAGCGTAAACTTGCCAATATGCCATTTACCACACGGAGTGGCAAGGAACGGCTGAGGCCCTGGCCTATGTTCATGGCTAGTGGTTCAGCTTCACATGAGGATGGAAGCACTCAGCCTCTCGCTAGAAAAATGAAAAGACTCAAGCTGGCAAAAGCAGCACAGCAAAGAACTGTGCATTCTTCGAAATCCCAAATCCACAAGGAGAGTCCAATTGTGTCGGTTGCGATGCCTGACCTTCCCAACACTGGACGTGAAGAGCATGCGCCTTCCACCATTTGCACGCCCCCTGCAAGTGCTGGAAGGAGCACCCGCAGTCCAGTTCCTGATAGTCAGATTGAAGATGTCAGTGTTGAAGTACACCAGGATGAGGAGGATATGGGTGTTGCTGGCACTGGGGAGGAAATTGACCAGGAGGATTCTGATGGTGAGGTGGTTTGTTTAAGTCAGGCACCTGGGGAGACACCTGTTGTCCGTGGAAGGAATATGGCCGTTGACATGCCAGGTGAAAATACCAAAAAAATCAGCTCTTCGGTGTGGAGGTATTTCACCAGAAATGCGGACAACAGGTGTCAAGCCGTGTGTTCCCTTTGTCAAGCTGTAATAAGTAGGGGTAAGGACGTTAACCACCTCGGAACATCCTCCCTTATACGTCACCTGCAGCGCATTAATAATAAGTCAGTGACAAGTTCAAAAACTTTGGGTGACAGCGGAAGCAGTCCACTGACCAGTAAATCCCTTCCTCTTGTAACCAAGCTCACGCAAACCACCCCACCAACTCCCTCAGTGTCAATTTCCTCCTTCCCCAGGAATGCCAATAGTCCTGCAGGCCATGTCACTGGCAATTCTGACGAGTCCTCTCCTGCCTGGGATTCCTCCGATGCATCCTTGCGTGTAACGCCTACTGCTGCTGGCGCTGCTGTTGTTGCCGCTGGGAGTCGATGGTCATCCCAGAGGGGAAGTCGTAAGCCCACTTGTACTACTTCCAGTAAGCAATTGACTGTTCAACAGTCCTTTGCGAGGAAGATGAAATATCACAGCAGTCATCCTACTGCAAAGCGGATAACTGAGGCCTTGACAACTATGTTGGTGTTAGACGTGCGTCCGGTATCCGCCGTTAGTTCACAGGGAACTAGACAATTTATTGAGGCAGTGTGCCCCCGTTACCAAATACCATCTAGGTTCCACTTCTCTAGGCAGGCGATACCGAGAATGTACACGGACGTCAGAAAAAGACTCACCAGTGTCCTAAAAAATGCAGTTGTACCCAATGTCCACTTAACCACGGACATGTGGACAAGTGGAGCAGGGCAGGGTCAGGACTATATGACTGTGACAGCCCACTGGGTAGATGTATGGACTCCCGCCGCAAGAACAGCAGCGGCGGCACCAGTAGCAGCATCTCGCAAACGCCAACTCTTTCCTAGGCAGGCTACGCTTTGTATCACCGCTTTCCAGAATACGCACACAGCTGAAAACCTCTTACGGCAACTGAGGAAGATCATCGCGGAATGGCTTACCCCAATTGGACTCTCCTGTGGATTTGTGGCATCGGACAACGCCAGCAATATTGTGTGTGCATTAAATATGGGCAAATTCCAGCACGTCCCATGTTTTGCACATACCTTGAATTTGGTGGTGCAGAATTTTTTTAAAAACGACAGGGGCGTGCAAGAGATGCTGTCGGTGGCCAGAAAAATTGCGGGACACTTTCGGCGTACAGGCACCACGTACAGAAGACTGGAGCACCACCAAAAACTACTGAACCTGCCCTGCCATCATCTGAAGCAAGAAGTGGTAACGAGGTGGAATTCAACCCTCTATATGCTTCAGAGGTTGGAGGAGCAGCAAAAGGCCATTCAAGCCTATACAATTGAGCACGATATAGGAGGTGGAATGCACCTGTCTCAAGTGCAGTGGAGAATGATTTCAACGTTGTGCAAGGTTCTGATGCCCTTTGAACTTGCCACACGTGAAGTCAGTTCAGACACTGCCAGCCTGAGTCAGGTCATTCCCCTCATCAGGCTTTTGCAGAAGAAGCTGGAGGCATTGAAGAAGGAGCTAAAAGGGAGCGATTCCGCTAGGCATGTGGGACTTGTGGATGCAGCCCTTAATTCGCTTAACAAGGATTCACGGGTGGTCAATCTGTTGAAATCAGAGCACTACATTTTGGCCACCGTGCTCGATCCTAGATTTAAAGCCTACCTTGGATCTCTCTTTCCGGCAGACACAGGTCTGCTGGGGTTGAAAGACCTGCTGGTGACAAAAGTGTCAAGTCAAGCGGAACGCGACCTGTCAACATCTCCTCCTTCACATTCTCCCGCAACTGGGGGTGCGAGGAAAAGGCTCAGAATTCCGAGCCCACCCGCTGGCGGTGATGCAGGGCAGTCTGGAGCGACTGCTGATGCTGACATCTGGTCCGGACTGAAGGACCTGACAACGATTACGGACATGTCGTCTACTGTCACTGCATATGATTCTCTCAACATTGATAGAATGGTGGAGGATTATATGAGTGACCGCATCCAAGTAGGCACGTCACACAGTCCGTACTTATACTGGCAGGAAAAAGAGGCAATTTGGAGGCCCTTGCACAAACTGGCTTTATTCTACCTAAGTTGCCCTCCCACAAGTGTGTACTCCGAAAGAGTGTTTAGTGCCGCCGCTCACCTTGTCAGCAATCGGCGTACGAGGTTACATCCAGAAAATGTGGAGAAGATGATGTTCATTAAAATGAATTATAATCAATTCCTCCGCGGAGACATTGACCAGCAGCAATTGCCTCCACAAAGTACACAGGGAGCTGAGATGGTGGATTCCAGTGGGGACGAATTGATAATCTGTGAGGAGGGGGATGTACACGGTGATATATCGGAGGGTGAAGATGAGGTGGACATCTTGCCTCTGTAGAGCCAGTTTGTGCAAGGAGAGATTAATTGCTTCTTTTTTGGGGGGGGTCCAAACCAACCCGTCATATCAGTCACAGTCGTGTGGCAGACCCTGTCACTGAAATGATGGGTTGGTTAAAGTGTGCATGTCCTGTTTTGTTTATACAACATAAGGGTGGGTGGGAGGGCCCAAGGACAATTCCATCTTGCACCTCTTTTTTCTTTTCTTTTTCTTTGCATCATGTGCTGATTGGGGAGGGTTTTTTGGAAGGGACATCCTGCGTGACACTGCAGTGCCACTCCTAGATGGGCCCGGTGTTTGTGTCGGCCACTAGGGTCGCTAATCTTACTCACACAGTCAGCTACCTCATTGCGCCTCTTTTTTTCTTTGCGTCATGTGCTGTTTGGGGAGGGTTTTTTGGAAGGGACATCCTGCGTGACACTGCAGTGCCACTCCTAGATGGGCCCGGTGTTTGTGTCGGCCACTAGGGTCGCTAATCTTACTCACACAGCTACCTCATTGCGCCTCTTTTTTTCTTTGCGTCATGTGCTGTTTGGGGAGGGTTTTTTGGAAGGGACATCCTGCGTGACACTGCAGTGCCACTCCTAGATGGGCCCGGTGTTTGTGTCGGCCACTAGGGTCGCTAATCTTACTCACACAGCTACCTCATTGCGCCTCTTTTTTTCTTTGCGTCATGTGCTGTTTGGGGAGGGTTTTTTGGAAGGGCCATCCTGCGTGACACTGCAGTGCCACTCCTAGATGGGCCCGGTGTTTGTGTCGGCCACTAGGGTCGCTAATCTTACTCACACAGCTACCTCATTGCGCCTCTTTTTTTCTTTGCGTCATGTGCTGTTTGGGGAGGGTTTTTTGGAAGGGACATCCTGCGTGACACTGCAGTGCCACTCCTAGATGGGCCCGGTGTTTGTGTCGGCCACTAGGGTCGCTAATCTTACTCACACAGCTACCTCATTGCGCCTCTTTTTTTCTTTGCGTCATGTGCTGTTTGGGGAGGGTTTTTTGGAAGGGCCATCCTGCGTGACACTGCAGTGCCACTCCTAGATGGGCCCGGTGTTTGTGTCGGCCACTAGGGTCGCTAATCTTACTCACACAGCTACCTCATTGCGCCTCTTTTTTTCTTTGCGTCATGTGCTGTTTGGGGAGGGTTTTTTGGAAGGGACATCCTGCGTGACACTGCAGTGCCACTCCTAGATGGGCCCGGTGTTTGTGTCGGCCACTAGGGTCGCTTATCTTACTCACACAGCGACCTCGGTGCAAATTTTAGGACTAAAAATAATATTGTGAGGTGTGAGGTATTCAGAATAGACTGAAAATGAGTGTAAATTATGGTTTTTGAGGTTAATAATACTTTGGGATCAAAATGACCCCCAAATTCTATGATTTAAGCTGTTTTTTAGTGTTTTTTGAAAAAAACACCCGAATCCAAAACACACCCGAATCCGACAAAAAAAATTCGGTGAGGTTTTGCCAAAACGCGTTCGAACCCAAAACACGGCCGCGGAACCGAACCCAAAACCAAAACACAAAACCCGAAAAATTTCAGGCGCTCATCTCTAATTGACAGCCCAAGTATTTTCTCCCAGGCCCTGCATAACTGTTTGCAATCCTTTCAACCTGAGAATGGGTTGGTGCTGATACAATATGTTGATGACTTGTTGTTATGCTCCTTCTCATTCGAGTCGTCCCTGGCAGAAACTAACCAGCTTCTGTTTCACCTCTCCCAGACAGGACACAAGGTTTCAAAGGATAAGTTGCAGTTGTGCCGGACTAAAGTTAAATACTTGGGACACTGCTTGACGTAAGGACTCAGACACCTGACCACTGACAGAATACAGGCCATCGATGACATGACTCTGCCGCAAACTCAGCAACAAATCTGCACTTTTCTAGAAATGTGTGGGTATTGTAGGAACTGGATTCCGGGGTTCTCTATTCTGGCACTACCACTGCAAGAAATGGTCTCTTCGAACAAACCAGAACGGGTCTCTCATACAGAAGAGTCCGAACTGGCGTTTGAGAGACTAAAAGAGTGTTTGTCACAAGCACCAGCATTGGGGATGCCAGATTATGAGAAATCTTTTGAGTTGTATGGTACCGAAAGTGCTGGGTGCGCGGCAGGGGTATTAACCCAGAAACATGGTGATTCTAGCAGACCGGTAGCCTACTACAGTGCACAGTTGGACACTGTAGCCACGGTCTCTCCCTACTTGCTTACGAAGTATTGCAGCCATTGCTTTGTTGGTAAGTAAAAGTGAAGATGTAGTGTTAGGACATGACCTGACCATTCATACACCACATGCAGTATCAGCCTTGCTTAACTCCGCCCAAACCAGACATGTCTCATCTGCTCGGTTTACAAAGTGGGAACTATCACTGATGGCCCCTGTAAACATCACCATAAAGAGGTGCAGCACATTAAATCCTGCAACTTACTTGCAGAGTGTGCCTTGTCATGCACAAAGGGTGGAGGATGAGAATGATGGTGAAGGAGGATTTAGTGCAGACACTGATACACATGATTGTATGGAATACCTGAACCAGACTTTCACTGCGAGACCTGACATCAGTGACAACCCACTGGAAGGAGTAGACTTTACCTTCTACACTGATGGTAGTTGCCACAGACAGACGGAATCGGGAGACCTGTGCACCGGATATGCAGTTGAAGATGACGAAGGTATCATAGAAGCTGAACCCCTTGGTCCACCTCACTCAGCACAAGTCGCTGAACTGGTAGCACTGACAAGAGCATGTGAGTTGGCAAAGGGTAAGTCAGCTAATATATACACAGACTCTACATACGCCTTCGGAGTGGTGCATGATTTCGGGGCCCTTTGGCGCCTCAGAAATTTCATGATGGCAGCTGGCACACCTGTAGCGCATGCATCATACATTAAGAGGCTTCTGACAGCCATACAGGAACCTGACAGAGTGGCTGTTATCAAGTGTAAAGCCCACACTTACAACCAAGACCCAATTTCACTTGGTAACAGCCGAGCGGACGAAGCTGCAAAATCAGCAGCAAGCACTATCATACAAACTACTGTAACACCACACAACTGATGACATTCAACACGGTAAACATGCAACAATTAAATTGAAATGCAAAATTTGTGTTCCCTACAGGAGAAGGCTGTCTGGAAGGCGAAGGGATTTGGTCAGGAGTCCTCGGGACTCTGGAGAGATTGACAAGGTAAGCCAGTGGCCCCCAGGGCACATCTCCTGAGCCTAGCTGAAGTGGCACATGGTCTGACTCATCTGGGCAAGGAAGGTATGTGCAAATTGGTAAGAGCCTATTGGAGTGCACCAGGGTTCTTTTCTCAGGCGAGTAAGAAAGCAATGACATGTCTTACTTGCTTGAGGAAAAATACTGGTAAGACAATATCAATGGAGCCATCCCATATCCCTCCTACAGACGGACCTTTCCAGGTAATACAAATTGACTTCATACAGCTACCACCCTGTAGGAATTTTAAGTATGTTTTAGTATGTACCGATGTCTTTTCAAACTGGGTAGAAGCATTCCCCGCTGCCACAAATACTGCCATATTCACTACAAAGAAAATCGTGCAGGAATTTGTGTGTAGATATGGTATCCCTAAAATGATTGAAAGTGATAGGGGTACCCATTTTACAGGTGAAGTCTTTCAGGTCATGTGCAAACTGATGGGTATTAATAGTAAGCTACATACTCCATACCGGCCACAGGCCAGTGTGAAGGTGGAGAAAATGAATAGCACTATTAAGAACAAGCTGAGCAAAGTGATGGCTGAAACTGGACTGTTGTAGCCAGAAGCACTGCCACTAGTGTTGTACAGCATCAGAACCACTCCCAGGTCACCGCTTAACTTATCACCCTTCGAAATTCTTTTGGACGACAGCCCCATGTAATGATAGACCTCCAGGATGTTTTAAGTGCAATAATGAAATGACTGTGCAATATTTGGTTAGGATGAGCCAGCAACTGAGAAACCAGCAAAGGAATCTGAAACTGGCGATTCCTGACCTACCAAACAGTAATTGTCATGACATTGAACCTGGGGACTATGTGATGATTAGAAATTTTCTACGCTCAGGTTGCCTCATTGACAGGTGGGAAGGACCGTATCAAGTTTTGTTGACCAGCACAACAGCACTGAAGGTTGCCGAGAGAGAGACTTGGGTCCACTCGTCCCACTGCAAGAAGGTCGCTGACCCGGAGAAAACTTGTGAAAAAGAGAAAGGTGAAGAGAACCTCGTATCACTAGAGAATCTATTCCGGGAAAGCTGAGAAGCAGGACTGATGAACGGCACCTGAGCGTGGTCAACAGCAAAATCAAGGACGGTTGTCGTAATTTTTTTCTTTTTCTTCCTCCAATCATACCCCCCCCCCCCTCCCCACTGCATTTTTCTTTCTTCTCCGTCCCTATTTTTCTCCATCACTTTGGTCAAAGCCGGTATTAGTAAGAGATCTGGTAGTCACGGAGCTCGGAGGCAATGTGAAGGGTTATTGTCTGATGAATACTGCATATGTAAGTACTGCGATAACATAGTCGAAGATGGGTGCATCCAGAGATGTCAGTCAAACACTAATACCAACATTGGCGGACATCGTTTGAGTGATTACCACTCATTAGTGGGTACGGTCTTAAACCAAACGGAATGCTGGGTGTGCTCGCAAGTACCTCAAGGACAGAGTAAGTCAGGATTAGTGCCATACCCTTTAACAGTAAATTAGGTACTCAAATTACATGGGGGGAGACAGGTGGACAGGAAATTTAATATATCTAGGCCCCCTAGCTTGAAGCTCCACCAGTACCACGTAGATAGGTCACTGTTGTGTTTTAACGTGTCCAATTTCCGGAAACCAGGAAATTGAGAAGTGACATGGAACAATCAGACAATGACCTTCTCACATATGGCTGATAAAGTACCCATCAACTCCGAACTTGTACGTAGGATAGCCACAAGTGGGAAGTACTACCGGTACAGGTATAAACATGAGACCAAAACCACGTGGGTTGGAAAAGTGACACAGGGATATAGTGCCCACATCATCCAGCCCGATACTTGTACTGAGCAAATGGGAGAACTGGGGACCAGTTTATTTATGAGAAAAATCTGTGATATGGTTTTGTTGCATTTTGTCCCCTATGTTCTTTCAGATAACACCTATTTCATATGTGGAAAAAAAGCGTACAAGTGGCTTATTTCGAGCTCTGAAGGGTTGTGTTACATAGGCAGAGTACTACCAGAGGTCATGACCATCGCACATGATAAAATGAAAGATATTCACCGCAATGCTCAGACTCCTTATACTCATACACACTATGAACACATTGTCAAGAGACACCTCATAGATAGGACAGAGCCCGCAGCCTCTGATTTGATCCACAAATACACCGGGATTCAGATTCTTCTCGCATTAGATATCACCCATACTGCCAGAGGAATTATAAATTATAGGTACATCCATGCGCTAGCGAACTTGATAGATAATAACACTGAGATGTATGATGACACTTTCAGGTATACGGGTAGGGAGCTACAGGCCTACAAGAAGGAGCTGGTCCAGCACAGGATGGTCTTAAATTATGTCACGGCTGTGACAGGTGGGTACTGTGTTACTCTGGCAACTCAATATGGTGTGAACTGCTGTACTTATGTTACGAACAGTACTGAAGACCCAACGGAGATCGTCGATCAAAAGATGGACGAGATCTTGCAGTTGAAGTGGGAGTTCAGAAGGAAACACAACCTTACTTTAGCAGCAGTGGGTAATGAATTGACCGGCTGGGCCTCATGGTTGAACCCACTCAAATGGTTCACTGGGTTAGGAGAGTGGGCACAGAGTGTAATTGCAAGCGTGGGAAAGTTTCTCCTCTGTATCCTGGGTGTCGTCATAATTATCGGTCTGATATTCTGATGTGTTCGAATTTTGACACAGCGAAAACATAAGACAAATTTGATGAGTCTAAGGAGCAAGGGCATTGTAACAGCGGCAGATTTGATATATGACCCAACCGTAGAAACAGCGTTGTGATAAGGAATGCAAATGAATTTCATGGCCTGTTTCTTTCACCATCTCTCTGTTTTCCTCTCTACCCAGAGATCTACAGTCCGGAGATGACATCAGTGTACCCTAAATTTATGTGAATGTGTCTTTATATGTCTTACCCTCATCTCTGTAATCTTCAGTTATTAACACACATAGCCGGTAAACGTTATCCACACATAATGGCATACACATATACCTCCCCACATGTATCATCAAATAAATGTGCTCCCTATTTATTATTATAAGAAGCTGGACAAGGTGAGGGCTAATGGCCCTTGCCTAGAAAGTGCTCAGTAATGTTTGTTTGCTCATGTACAGATCCTTAATACGGGATGAGAAGGATTAAATATATACTTTGCACAATGATACATCCCCCTCAGACATTTACTCATACATACACGCTTTTTCCTATCCCACTAGGTCATATATTTCCCACTTACAACTCTTTCTCTGTTACCCGAATGTTGTACATATTGTAAATGTAATATTTTATTATTAGTTATGTGTGGCAGTTATTGTTTACTGCCAAAGGGTGGACTGTCGAAGTCGAAAATATTATACCCACATGCATCACATGCAAACAGCACACAGAGGGGTCTCTGTGCATGCACGTGTTCTGCCGTGCGTTCGCATACTCGCACGCAGCGTACATGGGCTCGCGGGCCTTGCATATTAGCACGTTGTATGAGTAAATACGGTAGCATACGCATACGCACAGAAATGCCACAAAGACATATTCTATATTTTATACACATAGTGCATTATTTACACATAGTCCACACGCACCACTACAGCAACTTACACTTACTTGAAATGTATAGTAATGGAGGTATTCAGCTTTAGAGGATGTGAGGGGACAGAAATAGGTCAGAACATAGTGTTTGGTATCCACATGTACAGTAATTCAAGGGCAATATTCCGATCGCAGTTTGCCGATAATCGCATGCTCCTGCGCATAGTTATGCCCAGGAATACAATATTCATATCTCACTGTATGTACTGTACTCCTGATATTCGACGGGAACCCAGTGGCGGACACCTGCAAGTACACCTGGACCAAGCATCTCCCACCTGTTCAAACCAACCTATGACCCCTCACATACTGTAAATGACCTGCCCCTTCACCTATGGATGAAGAACTTACAGTTTCCTTTGTTTCATGCTTTGGACTATTGTATAAAAGCCAAGCCTCCTGGTCGGCCTCAGTCTAATTCTCTGAACGTCATCTTGCCAGATTGACTGAGGACCGGATCCGGGTGGTGCAGGCGAACAAACGTATGTATCCATTGGTTGTAGCTTCATCTCTGTGATAGTGTTGTATGCTCTGTGTTTACCCCTTTTAAGTAAATATTTGTTGATGCTTTGGACCACAACATAACATAACTACCGGTGTCGCATTCCATTTCTGTAAAGGGTTTAAGGTGTATTCAGCCACATGTGTAGCTACATTGTGCTCACTGCGCGTCGGTGTGCTTACGCAAAACGTGCATACATATTCATAAAGTTTTAGCACATACACTTAGCGGCCGCAGTGGCCCGAAACACTGTGCAGTAAGGTACGGCTTTGTCCTGTAAGTTAAACGAACTTAACATCATGGATGAAACCAAGGCTTGGGGAACCAGAAGAGTGTGATACTGTCAATGATGAGAGAGACGGGAGAAGTGGTAGTGACACTACAAGTGGGAAAGATGATGAGTTCCATATTGGAAATTTCAGCTTTAGGTAGCAGATGGCAGAGTGTTGGAAACATGGAATGAAAGAGAAATAGAGAGTTCAGGGAAAGAATAAAATAAGGGAAATTATATGGGAAATAATACTGCACACTCTCCTATAGGACTTTGTTGCTTTAAATATTTAAAGAATGGCTGTAAACATAGGGGATAAAGCACAATGCTCATGAAAAGCCCAGTAAGAACAACTGAAAGAGGGAGGGGGTGTAATAGGAAGGATGTCACAATCAATAAGAATATACAAGGGAGTGGGTATGTGTGTAGGTAGGCACCGGTGTTATAGATGTCTATTAGTTCACAAAAAGTAGAGGTGTACTTATACCAAAGCCAAGCTTTAGAATTGAGCTTTGAGGGACCCCAACAGAGTAAGTGGAGGGGGTCAATAGTAGAGACATTAAAGGAGAAAATCAGAAATGTACAAGCTTAAACAGGGGAGAACAGTGCTGTGAAAATGCAGGGATTGAATGGTTTGGAGGATCGGAGGATGGTAATAGGAGTAGGAAGAATGTATTATTCAACTTAGTCATGAGTAGATCTTATGGTCACTTGTGTGAGGACAGTCTCAGTGGTGTATAGAGGCAGAAGACTAGTAGCATACAGTAGTTTCCAGAAGACAGTCTGGAGAGGAATTGTGTGGTGGGAGTGGTCAGACAAGCGAGTTGACAGTGTAAATGAGGCACATGGGGGTTGGTGGACTAGTTGTAGATTAAAGTACAGTAGGTTTGCTTGGTGATAGAGAGTAGTATAGTAGTAACACATTTTAACCTTGTAGTGGATAAAGGGCCTTATTCAGAGATGTACGCTAATGCTGCAGCAGATATGAATGTGTACATAGTGACTGCGAAAATATGCAAATGCCACAGCCATCCAGATTTATATTAAGATGCCCACTTACTGCACTGTGAGTCCCAGCATTCCTAGACCATCACGGCATATGCACAGTGCGACATAGAAGCATACATAGTCAGGTGATAATCGCTTAGCTGGGTAAAAATTGGGTTTGGGTACAGCTCTGGTTTGGGCGTAAAGTCAGCTTTGGAGTGAGATTTTGTCTATTGGTGCATAGCAGTTCAGGAGCACTTTTGTAGATGTTTGGAACACTAGCATTTGGGTCTGAATTGCTGCAGACTATGGGGTTGATGCAGAGCTGAATGCAAGTCCGTTTTGCAGTAAGATCTTGCATAATTTTGTATGCAGAGACATACACAACTCAGTCTCATCTTCACTTGCAGCTGAAGGACATAACCAAGCTTACAGATAGGGAGGTCCATTTGCATAGATATGAATAACTTTGCATATTGGTGACTTTACACATTTAGTTTTTTGCATGTACTATACTGTACAGTAGGTTATAATGCAGTCCACCATTCATGTAACTCTGAATTGATCCCTATGTGTGCTAACTGGAGCTGACTCATGAAAGTTTGCAGTGAGTGTAGTGTTGTAGAAAGCAGGATCGTTACAAGGTCTCTATACACCCTAGGCAAAGATTCAGCCTAGCGCCCCCTAACCTGCAATCCCCAACACCACCTCTTGGAGGGGAGATGCAGGTGGGCTGGGGTGAACTGTATCATTATATATATGATTAGACCTGCAGCAGCAGCCAGAAGAGTGTAAAAGGAGGCAACTGCATACAGAGACATCCTTCAGATTTTTGCTAGATTAATTCAATGGTGCCCCCCAAAGGCCGGTGCCCCTAGGCAGATGCCTAAAGCTGCCTAATGGTAGAGCTGACCCTGGTAGAAAGATATTGCAGCATTGGGAAAGGACAGGCTAGAAATGAAACAGTGGAGTGAATTAAGTAACACTGAGAAGATGATTTGGTCAAGGCCAATTAGGTGTCGGTATGTGTGCATGGATGTGGGTGCAGGTGAAGTTGGGGAGCAGGAGGCAAGGGAACAGAAGGAAGCCGACAAATCATCAAGTTGGTACCAGAGTGTGAGAGAAGGAAAGACAACATTGGACAGAGTTAGCAGTCTTAGGTTTCAGTTAGACAAGAAGACTGAAGGAATGACAGAGGAATAGGTCAAGAATGGATTTACGTTTATTGCAGACAGACCTAGCATTGCAAAATATACAGGAAAAAGTTAAACTACCCAGTGTAAAATATCAGTGAAGCAGTCAATAAATCGTGAAGTAGATTGCCGCCAACATGTTCTATATACCCAAGGTACAGACCCAATAAAAAGAATTTTGGGCTATGCTTCAGTCATTGGTGTTTAATTACATGAGCCATGCTTTGTAGAAAAATGTTGTGCATTGGTTCCTTTGGTTACTAGTAGACTTTTGGGTTAAATTTACTAAGCGTCGGAATTGGCGTCATATTGAACCCAATGAGCATCGACTGCAGATTGCAGTCTAAAAAATGTATTTATTGTATTGCTGTATGCATCAGTTTTGACTTTCATTTTTCATCTGCAGTTGAAACCCTTGAGTTATTTTGGACACTCCGGTTTTCCCCTATACCTGGTGCAAGAGCAGGTTGAAATCAGACTCAAGTGGAGAGGTGGCTGAATTGCAAAGGACTTTGAATCTCTGTATGCTTGGACGCATGTGCAGTATGACAGATCACAAGATCCATCTGCAAAACAGACTTGAGGGACAACAAAATTGGGACCAAAATCTTTGAGGATCTTAAGATTTGATAATAGATTTACGTGAAAGCTGCGGCTTTACATCTGTTGTGAGAGTCCATCTGATTTTCCAAAACTATAGTGAGGACCCACCAAAGGATCTAATTACTTATATGCCTCAAAGATCCTGCTGAGTGCTGTATTGGATTAACCTGTCAACCCTCCAACTGTATGAGTTGGACTAGAAAATAACTGCATTCCATCTTACCATCCCTGTCTTTCACTGCTTTTTCAGTGTCACTTTGAAGTCTTTCTAACTTCACGTTTATAGAGGCTACTCTTCTGTCTTGATCCATAACAGTGGCACCATCTTCTTCCTACAGTATAAAGAATGCACACCCACTGACATTTATTGCATTACAGTTGGGTTATATGTTTCATCCAATAATATCTTACATAATAATCCAGGAGTAGGAATTCTGACTTGTTGTCTTCAGTAAATATGGTTGTTTCCTCCATGAAAGACTGAATATCCTTTTCCACATCAATGCTTTTAATTGCCTGGTCAATTTGGCTATGACACTATAAAAATAACATAAACATTTTTATAGCAATAAAATAGCATGTATGTTTTAAAATAAATCCATAAATGTCCTATTTTCGTTGTTCAATAATTATTCTTGTTACATCCTTTATATAACATTTACATTGATTTATGTTGTCTAGCAACATAATCTAAATACTGTTTCCCTTAAACTATATGACAATGAACTGAAAGATAAAAAGTCAGTGACCTCATAAAAGTGCAATAGGATAATATAAAAGGTTAATATACTGCTGTAGCTTATTAAACAAAAGATAAAACAAGGGTAGATAATAGATGGAACACTGCTTTTTTTTCCAGACTCTTATCTTGTACTTGTCATTCACTTTCATTATAAGGATCAGCCTGTACATGGCTATTTTACCGACTCAGTGATAGGAGTAGGTCTTGTCTGCTGAATGAGGCAACAACTAAAATAACGCCCTTCTCCACCCTTACACTAATATAGATATCTCCACCCTTACACTAATATAAATATTTATATTCAGAAATCACCATTATAAAGCACCAATAATTACACTCATTTACAAACTGCCAAAAATGCAGACATGCAGTACAGTGCAATTTTATTGGACTAAGCGCATTTTAAGGTACACACCCACTTGCCATTCTTTGGACGTTTAACCATCAAATCAATCTGCTCCTACATTTGCGTATACAACACGAAATGCGCAAATTGGAAGCATTACAAACGTCACATCAAAATCCAGTCTATTTTCACTTTACCTGTAGGACTGCCTGCTACATTAATTTAACTTTTTCAGTTTATTTCTAAAATAATGGTTTTTCTTTGTATTATATTAATCATGAGAGTAATCCTATTATACCATTGATTGAAGTCGGTATAAAGGTGCATTCATTAACAACAGTTTGTCTATGTGAACCTGTACCATTTTCATATACTGTACTTTGCCCCCTCTGGCTGTGCGTCACTGCGGATGCATGAACATAGGTTGTACATGCGCAAAGGGCAGACCTGGCAGTGGTAAGATTCACTGCTACAGAAGTAGCAGTGTTTGGGATTGTGGGGAAGGGATACATATGATATCCCGGCAGACAGGATGCCGGCTGTCACTATACCGATAGCGGCATCCTGTCTGCCAGAATCCCGGCAGCGAGTCCCCTCGCTGTGTTTGCCACACATCTGGCCCAGTGGCTCGCTTCACTCGCCACAGGTTCTGTGTTCTGTTCCCACTTGGTTGGTGGCATGGACCCACCAACCGAGTGGAAATACAGAGCGTTTGTCAGGAATCCAGCCGTCGGTATTTCACTGGCTGTTGGGATTCCGGCGTTGGTCTCCCGAATGCCGGAATCCCGACAACCGGTACATTGACAGCATCGCTTTCTGAACAGATGTCCCCATACTGGAGCAATGTGAATTGCCCTTGTAGTTAAGTATATATCACAACAACTCACAGCGAGTTGGATACTTAATTATCTGGGGCACTGCTAATAATGAATGATAGATACAGTGTCCATACTGTACAAACATGTCAAAAATGCTTAAAGAGAATTAATAAGTCTACGTGAATGTCAGCTTTTCATAGATGCTAATAGCATGAATATACTGTAGGTGTTTGAGGGGACTTTATGTTGAAAAAGAGTAGCACATCAAATTTCCAATGCTTTCCTTAATAAATAAGGCAAATGTATACTATATTATCATCTTATCAATGTTATGTTCATTGCTTGGTAAAACCATGAAGAAGTAGCTTTTTTCACAATAATATGTTCACTGGGTGGTGCTGTTTTGTTACTGGACTGGATGGTGCTGTTTTGTTACTGGACTGGGTGGTGCTGTTTTATTACTGGGTGGCACTATTTTATAACTACAGTATGTGGTGATGATTTACTACTGGGTGGTGCTGATTTTATTAATGGCTGATACTGTTTTATTACTGGGGATGTTGAGTTATTAGTGGGTGGCGCTATTTTATAACTATGTGGTGATGATTTATTACTGGGGATCCTGTTTTATTATTGGAGGATGATTTTTTTTTTACAACAGGGTGGTTCTGTGTTATTACTTGGTTGTGCTGATTTATTATTAGGTGGTGTTTTGTTATTGGGTGATGCTGATTTGTAACTGTATGCTGCCGTTTTGTGCTGGTTGGTGCTGCATATATTACTAGATGGTGCTGATTACGTACTGGGTGATGCTATTTTATTACAGGATGGTGCTGAAGTAGTACTGGGTGCTGCTGTTTTATTATTAGGTGTTGCTGATTTGTAACTGTATGGTGCGGTTTTGTGACCCATATGTGCAGTTTTATCATTCAGTGGGGCAGATATAAGACTGGGTGGCACAGATCTATGACTGAATGGTGCTGATTTATTACTGTGTGGTGTGGATATAAGAAGGGTGGTGTTATTTTGTGCCCCGGTGGTGCTGTTTTTTTGTTTTGTTTTTTAATAGTCTATGGAGATGGCTGTGTGATGAAAGGCCTCTGATGAACTTGTTTACCCCACCTGCATGGAAAGGACTCACTGCTAAACGACCTTTTATGGGGAAAATTCAATTATAGCCAACAGATCTCCTATATGAATATTGGGACTTAATAAGAATTTACTCCCATTTGGTCATCGATTTTTCTATTGAGTGCAACACTCCAACATTACTAATATTGGCCAGACAAAATCCATTGGTATCCTAGGTGGTATTTTTATTGGTATGATATGTTTACACCACCGGTATGTGAACTGTACCTTGTAAACCTTTTTAATTGAATATGTTTTTTTATAAATGTGTTTTTTATTAACAAGCCGTTTTATATTAATATATATATATATATATATATATATACACACAATATATACACACAATATATATATATATATATATATATATATATACATACAGCCAGCGCTGGTTATCATTATCTTCTGATTTATTATTAGTTGCTGCTGATTTATTTACAGATTAAATGAGTGACATCATACAAATAAGAAAATTCTGTTCAAGACTGGATAATAAAAAATGCATCAAACTTCTTTTATGATTTCATTGTAACTATCAATATAAAATAGATTTCATTATCAATGTAACTCTGTGTGGCATGTTTTACTTACTGTGTTTACTGTTTGTCCATAGCTTAAAACGTGCTGGTTGTACAGTGTTAGAATGTGAGAAAGCATTTGTATTCTCTCTTTTTCAAGATCTTGAATACTCTGAAATCGACAATGAATCGTAAATGAGTATTTCTAAAACATATAATATCAAAAAGCAAATAAAATAGCAAATACAACAGAACAAATACAAAACAGCAATTACGACACTAAAGAAAAGAATTTCAGCGTGAATAACATACAATACCACAAAGTGTAAGAAAATAAAAAACAGAAACACAAACACTAATTTGAACTATAGATGTATTTAGTAGTGATTTTCTCAATATACATTTTGTGCCCGTAAATTACCTTTTATATAAGTAATAATTTGTTAGCAATAAAACAAATATAGGATTCTACTGCCAGTCTTCTGACTTTCAGGATCCCGACTGCCAGGATTATGTACCCAACCCCCCTATTTATACTTTCTGCAGTAGCAGAGAAATAACTCTCCCTCTTAGGGGGTCATTCAATAAGGCATGGTTAATTAGAGCTGTCGCCACGCTCATTGCACCTGCGGCATGAGCACATGTGGCGAGCCGTGCTGTGGGTGCGACTTAATATGCCGGGCTGCGATAGCCGCAGCCTCCATGTATCTCTATGTTCGTGTGCATGCATAGGCACGTGCACATCATAGTCGTGGGTACACTGGTCACGCCAGCTTTGCCACAAATAGGACACACAGCGGCAAAGCTGAGTGTGGCTACATCTGTAATTGATCCTCCGGGGGCTATCCAATAGTAAATAATGATTTATGCAATGACCCAGTATCATAGAAGCCTGCTAATGTTTTTACTTATGAATATGTGGTGTAATTATTCATAATGTATGTTCCCTGCTGGGGATGTAGTCAAAAGGTTGACAATGACAATGTTGACATTCATAATGTTGACACCACAATGTCGACAGTTATGATACTCACTTTGTTAAAATGCTGACAATGTGTCAACATTCTGAGAATGTGTCATAATGAGTGGAATGCCACAAATGATTTGCTTGCCTTATAACAGCTCTCCAAAACACTTTCCCATTTCAGTCTCGCTGCTTGTCCATTGATGTTTTGTTGATAATAGTCTTCATCTGTTTTGGTCAGGACCTCTGTTGACTTTTTCAGTTTATTAAGAAGCTAAAAATGAAATGTAAGCTGAATGATATTTATCTCCTTCACACATGTAGCCCCAAATCATAAATATGTGGTCATTCAACTTGGGGTCACATGGGTTTCTCTTCTCTTCTCGGCTTCTATTTTCAGATTTATAAGAGACCTAGGCCTCTAATCTTTTATCTTTAACAATAATAATAATAACAATAACAATAATAATAATAATAATAATAATAATAATAATAAAAAAGCTAATAATTTGTTTGTAATTTCATCCTCATTACTTATTAAGCCAACTATAGTAATATCATTTGCAAACTTGAAAAAAAAGAATCAAATTCGTAAGAAAAGAACCTCAAACATGGCTCCCATCAAAGCTGCAAAGTTGATAGTGAAAGTGTTTATTCTGATAATTGGTTGAACGTCTACACAGGATAAAGCCAGTTATAGGTTTACCTTCTGCTTTTCCTTCTCCGTTACAGATTCTTTAGCGTTTTCATTTTCCACATGATGAAAAAGTGTTTCATGCTTTTTAGTATGTTCCCCTAATTTCTTCTTGGTCTATGAAACATGGAAAATGTTTTCAGTACCAGCCATCTACCAATAAGAAACTACAGTGCTGCCTAGAGGTGAGTGAAAAGACAATTCCACAAAATGCTGACTTCATTCCACATTTGGGATGTGGTCAGGATGCCGCCAACATCCCAAACGTAAGTATGCCGATGTCTCTAAGATTTTAAACATGTGAAGGGGAGGGGGGGAGGTGGGGTGTTAGGTTTAGGCTGCATGGGGAAGGTTAGGGTTAGGTTGCGGGAAAGAGGGGGTTTGGGTTATATGAAAAAAATCCTGATACATATGCCTTGTACTAACCCCTCATGCACATGCCCGCTGCACATGCATACGCTCTGCCGTGCGTGTACATATCCGCAATTTGCGTAAGATCGCTCCAGCGATCACGCGCGGTGTATGCGCATTTACGGTAGAGTTTGTAAGCGTCTAGCGTGCGACTCGATCATAACATATTTAACCCATATAGCGTATATTGTAGTAAATATTCCCCTAGACAATGTCAGTAAGTATGTTTAGTTTAAACTGTTCCTGGACAGAGAGATTCCTCTTTGCATGATAGGAAGGGTCAGACAAAGGTTGAAAGGTGGTGTTTAGTATCCAGCTGTAGGGTATTTTATGAGTAACATTCCGATGCTAGTTAGGAAAGGATCGCTCGCTCCTGCGTATAGTTATGTACAAAAGTAGTTTATGGACATTTACTGTATTTGCTGTTCATTATCCATGCGGCAGGAATCCTGAGGATACCTCCCACCTGAGCAGTTGGAGAAAGACACAGCCCACCTGTTCAAACCCACCTATGACCTTTTGTTATAATGCAGAGACACATTTCTGTGTCCAATTAACAATGAGATTATAGGGACCATTGTATTGTTACTGTATGCTGTGTATATAAGGACCACCATTGCCTGGGCCAGTCACTCACTCTCTCTAAAAGGCTTTCTTATTGAATGCTGAGGGCTGGATCCAGGACGCGCTTGCAAATCATTCCCATGTATATATTATTCTCTGTAGCCATTTTGTTATCCATTTTGTTCGCCATTTGTTCTCATTGTGTTCTCATTCTGTCCGCTCTTGTTTGCGATCGTTCGCTATTGTTTATATATTATTCCTTGTTATTCTGTTTAGATTTTGATGTTAGTTTTGTAGTGTATAAGCTGTACTGTTTTTCCCTTTTACTCTAAAGAATCATCCACGAAGGTGTTAGAGCCGGAGTGGTTTTTAAATCCAAACCAGGTCTTGTGTTTTCACTAGTGACTGTAAAGGGTTTTCTTAGCGTCTCAATTGCTCAAACACCATACACATTGTTTAAAAGGTTCTAATCGTCACATCTTTCTAGTACTTGGTTATTAAGGCTTAAAGTATAAGTATCCTCACTGTGTTTCATTAGCAAGGTTTAAAAGGTTAACCACTGTGTGTGCGCCCGCTGTGTGTAATCCGTACACACAGCGCAGCGTGCATACGCCAAGTGCGTACCACGTGCAGGTCTCTGTACGCAAATAGCGTGCAAAGTGCGTAGCACGTGCTCGTGGTCTAGCGGCCATTACGGCTTCACGGTATTAGTATATAGCTTCATGTTTAAAGGTTATATTTGACATTATCAAGAGAGTAAGGGGGGAGGGTTAGCTTTCTTACCCGACCCTTGTCGGGATTCTGAACATTGAAATGCCAGTGTCGGTCATATGACTGCCGACACCCCATCCACCGGTATATCGTATAACACCATCACGTTTGGTTGCAAACTTTAATAAATTGAACCATCAGATATTAACCTTACATGTCCCTAACCACACCACATAGAAACAGAAATTATTACAATCCCAGCACTATTCAAATTCTATATATCGATAAATGCAAACTTCCAAATACTCTTCAGTATGGCTTTCAGCAAAAAGGTAAAGCAAAAGCAGAACACAAAGGTTCTTCACCCAAGAACTTCACACTTTTGTGAAATGACTTGTTCCTCTCCAAAACTCAGGTTGCACAACAGTTTATTCTGGGCCTGGCCATTCTGTAACACAACCTTAACTACTGGCCCTTGGGGTGTTCTTCACCTCTAATGGACTGCAAATTCACAGTATTTTTATCCCATGTATTTACTAAAGGGGAAAGATAAAATAGAAAGAGTTGTTGAAAGCCACTCTACACCATTAGAGGAATAAGTGCAAAACATACTATGTAGACAATGTAGATAATAGTGATTGAATACTGACCGCAGGGCCGTTTCTAGACAATTTGGCTACTGGTGCGAACAGTAAAAAATGCAACACCCCCCCCCCCCCCCCCCCATATATGTTTGTTGAAAAAATATTGTGTGCTCAAACTTGGTTAGCTACTTCTGGTAAGCCATTCCATTAGCAAATGATCTAATCAGTGGCCCTTTACCCATTTATACCTGTACGAACACGTGTCTGCTACAGGTGCACACCAATTCCCTTGTGCGGGGGGGGGGGGGGGGATGCAATGACCAATCACTTTGTCTACTCTACATAATGTATAATATGTTTTAAGCTTGTGATAAAACGAAGGACCACAGTATGTGCAGATACTGTAGGTATGCATTGAAGTACCATAAACATGTTCAAGGCAGTGCGCTCCACTGATAGTGTTAAGTTGTATTTTGCTTTATGCCTGCAATGTGACATTATCCATACCTCCCAACATGACCCTCTCCAGGAGGGTCAAAATGCTCTGCTCCTGGATTTTTCTCTTAACTTATGATTGCCGGCACCTGTTTTGAACAGGTTAATGGTTAAGAAAGGTGTTTCAGCACAGTGATGGCAATCATACATTGAGATGGAAGTCCAGGAGCAGAGTGTTCTGTCCCTCCTGGACAGGGTCATGTTGGGAGGTGCGCATTATCAATGACACACTACCCCTAAATCACATATTTTTGTTCACAGCCCAATAGAGGTGTATAATAAAATGCAAGATTTTGAGTCTAGTGTGACACAGGAACTCCCTAGATCGCTGCCATTGCCTGCAATTGAATTGACCCCATTGAGTACATATGGGGATATATGCAATTGCGGTCGAATTGCCGCAAATGTCGAAAAACGGGGCATTTTCGACACACAAAAAAAAATTCGACAATGCAATACTGTTATGCACACCAGTGCCTGCAGGAAAGTACTGGTGTCAGGACTGTTATGCACTCCAGTGCCTGCAGGAATGTACTGGTGTTTGAACTGTTATGCAAAACAAATGGACTTACAGACAGACTGGGGAATATGACATAACGTACACAGAAGGTGATAGGTTAACAAAATACACACAAAGTGAACAGAGAAGCCCAGAGGCTATGGAACTGGGTATCTCCCTTGTATTAGAACTGCTCAGATGGGAAAAGCAAGATGTTGTGTTTTAATACGTAGAGAACCCGAAATGCTGTTGCTAAGGGCAACAGCAAAACCCTAAAGGGTTACCAACGGGTGTGGCAGTAAACTCCTTGGTCAGAGATGGAATGATAGACACAAGGAGAGTCTCCACAATCCTAATTCTCACTTGCAGTGCACAGGTTCAGCTTACTGCCACTAAACTGACCCCTGACACCTAGCACAGTGAGACAGGATTAGACAGGCAAGTCTTAGAATACAGCCGCAAACTTGCTAAGTTCACAGAGTAGTAACAGAACCCCAGCAAGCTAAACGACTGACTCCAGTCTTACTGCTAGGTCTGGATTGGCAGAGTGTAATACCAAATCCCCAGGCCTATTTGCAGTAAGCAACAAACAAATACAAAGCTACACAGTACTGGCTAACTTTCAGAAACTGACTAACCAACAAAGATTCAGCAGCATCTGCTTACCCTGAGAAGAGGCCTTATAAAGCAGGTGCTGTCCACGCCCCACTCAGACCTCACAGACTGTGAGCACAAAAACCAGCACCGGATCCCCTGCCATGCACAGAGCCTATAACCACTGCACAGCAAAAGACCCGAACCGGAGTATCAGCTGCGCTCAGGTCACTCCGCTAGCACTTGTCTCTCGGTTGCCATGACGACGTGGCAGCACAGGGCAGGAGACCCTAACAGTACCCCCCCTCTGACGAGGGGTCAAAGAACCCCTACCACCGGGTTTATCGGGGAACTGCGAGAAGAAAGAGCGTATCAGTCTGGGGGCATGAAGATCACAACTGCGCACCCACGACCGCTCCTCCGGGCCATACCCCTTCCAGTGCACCAAAAATGACAGCCGACCCGAACCACCTTGGAGTCAAGAATCCTTTCAACAACAAACTCCCTCTGGCCACGTATCAGAAGAGGGGAAGGTCTTCCACTGGAAGAAGGATTACTAATCGCCCGTTTTAAAAGGGAACAATGAAAGGTTTTATTGATACCCAAAGAACGGGGCAGATCTAACTGAAATGCCACCGGATTGATAACCCTGGTGATCTTATAAGGGCCGATGAACTTGCGGCCTAACTTATGAGATGGCTGTCTCAACTTCAAATTCTTGGTAGACAACCAGACGAAGTCTCCTAATTTGAAGCTGCAGGGTCTTTTCCGCTTATCAAAAACCCTTTTGGTCACTAATGACACAGACACAAGGGCTTTCTTCACTTTCCGCCAAATACCTCTAAGGACCGAAACCACAGAGGAACCACCAGGCGTGGAGTCCAGGGGGTCAAAAGAATTGGCCTTAGGATGATGCCCATACACACAAAGGAATGGAGAGATCCCTGTAGCAGAGTGAGCCGCGTTGTTATAGGCAAACTCCGCCATGGACAGATGAGCAACCCAGTCAGTCTGACACTTGGAGACATAACACCTGAGGAACTGCTCCAAGGACTGGTTCACCCTTTCAGTCTGCCCATTAGACTGCGGATGGTAGCCCGACGACAAGCTGACAGAAATCTGGAGATCGGAACAAAATGCCCTCCAGAATTTGGCCACAAACTGGGATCCGCGGTCAGAGACCACATCAAGTGGCAACCCGTGGAGACGCACAACATGCAGCATAAATAATTCAGACAGGCGTCTGGCCGATGGCAGCCCAACCAGTGGAACGAAGTGCGCCATCTTCGAAAACCTGCCAACGACAACCCAGATGGCTGTCATCCCCGAGGATTTGGGCAAGTCCACCACAAAATCCATTGAAATGTGGGTCCATGGCTTAGATGGGATAGAGAGTGGATGTAATGGGCCAACCGGAACCCCTCTAGGAGTCTTATTTCGGGCACAGATGTCACATGCCCGAACCCACTGATCCACATCCTTAGCCACCGAGGGCCACCACACCGCCCTAGATAGCAACTCCCGAGTTCTGGCAATACCCGGGTGACCTGCAGACTTCTTGGCATGGAATTCCAGGAACACTCGCTGTCTTAACCTAGGAGGCACAAACAAAAGACCTACCGGAAGGTCTGGAGGAGCCTGCTCCTGTGCTCTAAGGACTAATGATAAGAGGTCCTGGGTAATGCCCACTTTAATACATGATGGGGAAACAATGGGCAACGGCTCCTCTGTGGTCTCCTGGATTGGAGCAAAACTCCGCGAGAGCGCATCAGCCTTGATGTTTTTTGACCCAGGGCGATATGTTATCAAAAAATTAAAGCGAGCAAAAAACAAAGCCCATCGTGCCTGCCTGGCATTGAGACGCTTCGCTGACTCTAAATATGCCAGATTCTTATGGTCAGTGAGAATTGAGACCACAAACTTAGCCCCCTCAAGCCAGTGTCTCCACTCCTCGAGTGCATCCTTAATAGCCAACAATTCCCGGTTACCCACGTCATAATTCATCTCGGCAGGCGAAAATTTACGGGAAAAGTAAGCACAGGGATGAAGGCGATTATCAGACACTCCCATCTGAGAAAGCACTGCCCCAATACCCATCTCAGAGGCATCCACTCCACCACAAAAGGACGCTCTGGATCTGGGTGTCGCAGCACCTTGGCCGAAACAAATGCCCTTTTGAGACGGGCAAAAGCCGCTTTAGCCTCACAAGGCCAGTGAGCAACATCCGCCCCTTTCTTAGTGAGTGCCACCAAGGGCGCCACTATAGACGAAAATCCAGTGATAAATCGTCTATAAAAATTCGCAAAGCCCAGGAAACGCTGAAGCGCCTTCAAACTAGTGGGCTGCACCCAATCCAGGACTGCCTGTACCTTGGAACCCTCCATTTGGAAACCTTCTGGGGAGATAATATATCCTAGAAATGCGATTTGCTGAACTTCAAATTCGCACTTCTCCAGCTTCGCCCCAAGTCGGTGGTCTCTGAGTTTCTGGAGGACTAAGCGTACATGCTTCCGATGTTCCTCCAGGGAATGGGAGAAGATTAGGATGTCATCTAAGTATACAACTAAGAATCTATCCAAATATTCCCTGAGCACATCATTCATGAAATCCTGGAAGACTGCCGGGGCATTACAGAGCCCAAAAGGCATCACCAAATATTCATAATGCCCTGAGTGGGTATTAAAGACAGTCTTCCATTCATCCCCCTCTCTTATTCGGATTAGATTGTACGCACCGCGTAGGTCAATCTTAGAAAAAATGGTGGCAGTACGAAGCTGGTCAAACAAGACCGAAATGAGAGGCAGTGGGTATGAGTTTTTAATCGTGATACGGTTCAATTCCCTGAAGTCGATGCAGGGTCGCAACGAACCGTCCTTTTTACCCACGAAGAAGAACCCCGACCCAACTGGAGACTGTGAAGGTCTGATAAATCCCTTAGCCAAGTTCTCCTGAATGTACTCTGCCATAGCCTGAGTCTCAGGACGTGACAGGGAGTACAACCTGCTCTTGGGAAGCTTAGCATTTGGCAACAAATCAATGGCACAGTCATAGGGGCGATGGGGAGGTAGTACCTCTGCAACTTTTTTGGAGAACACGTCCGCAAAATCTGCATAACACCCTGGCAATCCTGGCAAACTTAGCTGCGAGAGCCTGACTGGAAGGCTCAAGCAACTCCTGAAACAATCAGTACCCCAACTAAGAATCTCCCCAGAGACCCAGTCAAATTGAGGATTGTGGGCCCTTAACCAGGGTAACCCCAACACCAATGGGGCAAAAGTACAGACAGTCACATAAAAGGACAATTTTTCAGAGTGTGTGGCTCCAATAAACAAAGAAATCTGGCTAGTGCAAGAGGTAATTTTACCTTGGGATAATGGTTCCCCGTTTAACCCACAAATCTCAATTTCCGATGCCAAGGGTACTAAGGGAACAGAGTGTTTCAGGGCGAATTGGCGGTCCATAAAAACCCCGTCGGCCCCACTGTCCACAAAGGCCTCAGTCTTGACAGTTTGACCGAGGATCTTCAAGGTCACCGGAATGATAAAAGTCTTCTTGGGAAATTCTGACTTCTGGCCTGACAGGATATTTCCCATCACCCTCAGGCCCTGAAGTTTTCCGGCTTTTCTGGGCATGATACTACCACATGACCTTTATTCCCACAGTACAAACACAACCCCTGCTGTCTCCTCCACGCCTTCTCACGCGAGGAGAGGCGGGTAGCCCCAATCTGCATAGGCTCCTCTGAAAATTCCTCAGAGTCTGAGGTTCCCTTGGGAAGGAAGGAAATCTCAGTCTCCCTTTCAAGCCTACGCTCTCTCAGCCGTCTATCCACCCGGATGGATAACTGCATGAGCTGATCCAAGCTATCAGGCAAGGGATATTGTACCAGTTGGTCCTTTATCTGGTTAGAAAGACCTCTTCGGTACTGGTGTCTCAGGGCTGGGTCATTCCACTGGGTATCATGGGCCAACCTCCGAAACTCCGTACAGTAAACCTCAACTGGCCTTCGCCCTTGCTTAAGGATCGAAATCTGAGCCTCGGCTGAGGCCGTCTTGTCAGGGTCATCATACAACATGCCCAGTGCCGTAAAAAAAGCATCAACACTTTTAAGCGACGGACAGTCAGGCTGCAACCCATATGCCCAGACCTGTGGGTCTCCTTGTAGCAAGGAAATCACTATGCCCACCCGCTGAATCTCCGACCCAGAAGACTGAGGCCTAAGCCGGAAGTATAGCTTGCAGCTCTCCTTGAAACAAAAGAACTGCGAGCGATCTCCAGAAAAACGATCCGGGAGATTTACTTTCGGCTCCTTAACCCCTGCAGGTGCTGCTGCTGCGGGAGCTCCGCCAGCAGCCTGGGAGGTGTGCATTTTAATGGACAAATCATTAAATTGTCGAGTCAGGACCTGCACCTGATCGACCACCTGTTGCAACGTATTTTGAGGGGTATGCTCCATATTCCCACAAAATTTCAACAGGAGTATTAGGCTGCTGAATATGTTATGCACACCAGTGCCTGCAGGAAAGTACTGGTGTCAGGACTGTTATGCACTCCAGTGCCTGCAGGAATGTACTGGTGTTTGAACTGTTATGCAAAACAAATGGACTTACAGACAGACTGGGGAATATGACATAACGTACACAGAAGGTGATAGGTTAACAAAATACACACAAAGTGAACAGAGAAGCCCAGAGGCTAAGGAACTGGGTATCTCCCTTGTATTAGAACTGCTCAGATGGGAAAAGCAAGATGTTGTGTTTTAATACGTAGAGAACCCGAAATGCTGTTGCTAAGGGCAACAGCAAAACCCTAAAGGGTTACCAACGGGTGTGGCAGTAAACTCCTTGGTCAGAGATGGAATGATAGACACAAGGAGAGTCTCCACAATCCTAATTCTCACTTGCAGTGCACAGGTTCAGCTTACTGCCACTAAACTGACCCCTGACACCTAGCACAGTGAGACAGGATTAGACAGGCAAGTCTTAGAATACAGCCGCAAACTTGCTAAGTTCACAGAGTAGTAACAGAACCCCAGCAAGCTAAACGACTGACTCCAGTCTTACTGCTAGGTCTGGATTGGCAGAGTGTAATACCAAATCCCCAGGCCTATTTGCAGTAAGCAACAAACAAATACAAAGCTACACAGTACTGGCTAACTTTCAGAAACTGACTAACCAACAAAGATTCAGCAGCATCTGCTTACCCTGAGAAGAGGCCTTATAAAGCAGGTGCTGTCCACGCCCCACTCAGACCTCACAGACTGTGAGCACAAAAACCAGCACCGGATCCCCTGCCATGCACAGAGCCTATAACCACTGCACAGCAAAAGACCCGAACCGGAGTATCAGCTGCGCTCAGGTCACTCCGCTAGCACTTGTCTCCCGGTTGCCATGACGACGTGGCAGCACAGGGCAGGAGACCCTAACAAATACAGTACTTTTCAACAAAAAAACGGACGTTTCAGATTCGACTTTTTGAAATTCGACAGTTGTCAAAATGGTCATGTCTGCAATGGTAAAAATGTGGCTTTTCGACAAAAGTATATTCAATTGAAGAATGTCGATTCGACAGCAGTGCTTTTCGACAGTAATTTCGTCAATTTCATTCCGCCTCACTTTGCTGGCGGAATCTAATTAAAAAAAAAATTTCATTTTTGATTTGCTGTGCGCGTCTGACAGCTCAGACGCGCACAGCCAATCAGGAGAGTGCCACGATGTGGCGCTCCCTGATTGGCTGAAGGGACCCTCTGTGACAGGAGTCACGGGGGGGTCCCGGCATTCGGGGAAAGGGGTCCCATGTGTAAACATGGGACCCCTTTCAGTGCGTGGTCCGGGTAAATGCGGTTTGTTTTTTTGCCAAGTACGTGGATTACAAAACAGAAGAGGACAGATCTACACTGGATTTTGGCGAGTATAATTTTATTTTCAGGTACACTGTGGATTCTACTTGGAGAAGTGGACCGAACCTTGTGTCAACATAGGTAAGTATGTGTGTGTCGGCATGTATGTAATAAAGTTCTACTTTCACGGTGTGCGTGTACTGTTTTTATTTGGGTATTTTTTTTGTAGTAGAACTAAAGGTACCAGCGGGCCCATTTTCCCCCCGCATGCTGGTACTTGTGGTTCTCCAAGTACCAGCTTGCGGGGGAGGCATGCTGGGACTTGTAGTTCTGCTACAAAAAACAATACTCTTTATTTTGTCACTTGGCTATCGGCCCCCCATCCGCAGCCCTTGGATGGGGGGGGGGGGGGGCAGCCTCGGGCTTCACCCCTGGCCCTTGGGTGACTGGAGGGGGGGACCCCTTGATTTAAGGGGTCCCCACTCCTCCAGGGTACCCCAGCCAGGGGTGACTAGTTAGTGATTTAATGCCACGGCCGCAGGGACCGATATAAAAGTGTCCCCCGGCTGTGGCATTATCTCTCTGACTAGTGGAGCCTGGTGCTGGTGTTAAAAATACGGGGGACCCCTACGCTTTTTGTCCCCCGTATTTTTTGCACCCGGACCGGACGCAGAGCCCGGTGCTGGTTGTGAAAATACGGGGGATCCCCTGTCAATTTTTCCCCCATATTTTTACAATTAGGACCGGCTCAAAGAGCCCGAGGCTGGTTACGCTTAGGAGGGGGGACCCCACGCAATTTTTTTCTGGGTTTTTTAAACATTTTTGTGCAGTCCAAAAAGTCGAATCCAGGACGCACATATCCGTCAATTGGTCCGTTTTTCGACAGCGGGACTGTCGAATCCGTTTTTTATTGAATATGTCGAATTCGGGTCCCGGCGGGAGGGTATGTGACTGTCGAATTGTGTCGAATTTAAAAACGGTCGAATTCCAGCCGGAATTCGACCGCAATTGCATATACCCCATAGAGTATGAAGGTTGATATTTATATTAGGGGCGATGTGCACAATGCTCATTGTACCAAAGCAAATATAAAATAAAAAATGTAGCAGAGTGGATAGTAAAGAACTGTGTTTCAGTGAGAGGTCAATTTCCTAAAAAAAAAAAAAAGTGGGGCCCCCAACTTTGACTCAGTGTCAAAGGTAGTTTTAATTCATTATTGGATCATGTTAAATAAATAGATATATAAATGATATGCTAAATTCTATAAATAAACAGTCTGGTTCCCAATAAAGCTACCTAGACACAGAACTCATCACCCAATTAGCTCTTAAAAAAATAAAAAAACACACATCCCTCTATTTGTGAGTCCCAAACAACCAGCAATCATCATCAACATTTTATTAGGACCAATCGGCTTTTGGTAGACTTTATAAAAATAAATCCAGATGGCCAGTTATGATGAGTTATACTAAATGGGACTGATGTGATCATGTTGTTAAAAACATTAGGTGGGATATAATGGCGGCCGAGATTGCTGGAGGTGCGGGATGCCGGCCAAACTCAGACTTTTTTTTAAAGCGACAGCCATTTGCAAGGCAAAACCATGCCTTGTAAATGACTGCCGCTTTAAAAAAACATCCAAGTTTGGCCGGCATCCCGCACCTCTGGCAAACTCTGCCGCCATTACATCCCGCCTATCATCTGAACTACCAGATCTGTCCAACTTAGCAACAGACTTGTGCGCCATATTGGAGACAGGTCCCATTGTCCTGCTTTCATGTAGCACAATCAGGTATGTCAGTATCTGTCTATCTTTAATTCACTTTTTTTTACCATATAAAATAAATTACCTTTATTTGTTGTTTCCAGTTGTTTAACACAGCACTTGCCATCTTCTCCACTTCATTATCTAGCTTGTAGGTGAGAAAGAATTGATTCATTTTTATCATGTCCGTCTACTTTTATTTTACACACTGAAAAATTCGATGATGACTGTATTATCTACCATATGCTGACACATAACACATAGATTAAACAACAGATTGGATGGATGGATGGATGGATGGATGGATGGATGGATGGATGGATGGATGGATGGATGGATGGATGGATGGATGGATGGATGGATGGATGGATGGAAAACTGACCGATCCAGTACAAAACATTACACTGGTTGTTATATTGTTGCAATACTGTTCTGTGGACACCTGAGAGACACGCTTGGATCTCCTTATTTGGTTACAAATAATGGGTTAAGTATTTAACTCTTTAATCTTGTAATGCATTAAAGCAACATTTTTCTGCGCCTTGACACGCAGAAAAAGTTCTAAATAATTCACGGCCAAGGGAGAAAGTCATCAAACCTTCTAAAGAGAACAACCAATCAGGTTCTAGCTATCTTAAGAATAATACAATCTATAAAATGATAGTAGAATCTGAGTGGTTGCACTTATCCTCTAGAATCCTCTAGAAAGGAATAAACCCGAGCCAGCACTAATCACTTTGATCTGAGGAAGCCGCCAAATTTGGTCAAAGGCTGGGTAAAGCGTTATCTGAACCAGGGAAAGCACAAGCTGGCATTTATTAAAAGTATCTTACAGTGAGAGCTGGACACACGAACAGAGCAAAAGATAAGGCTTCAAGTCTTCTAACACAGTTCAGTGCTAAAAGTATGTTCCAACAACAGTCACAACTGTGTCAGGGAGAACGAGGCTGAAGTTAGCTTCTTATTCGGCCAGCTTCTTATTTACTTCTAATTCGGCTCCAGCTTCTTATTCACTTCTTATTTGGCTCCAGCTTCTTATTCAGAAAATATTATATTAAAATAAATTAAATAAGAATAGATCACTAAGGTAACATTGCATAAACTTCAAATAGTGTCCCATACACCAATTTACATTACATTTTGCATTAAACAAAAATGATTTAGGCATGAAAATGGTGGTAAAGCGGGCACAGACACCAGATTTCATCATTTTGAATAAGAAGCTGTAGTTGTGCAAGGGTTAAACAGCGTTGGTCAAAAGATTTGACACGTGAAACCCACACAGGGTGGTCACTTACATATCATCCACTTGCAAGTTGCCTTGACCAACAAGCATTTGGGCATGAAAATGGTGGTATAGTGGGCACAGTCACCAGATTTCTTCATTTTGAATAAGAAGCTGTAGTTGTGCAAGGGTTAAACAGCGTTGGTCAAAATATTTGACACTTGAAAGTCACACAGTGTGGTCACGTATATATCACCCACTTGCAATTTGCCTTGACCAACAAGCATTTGGGCATGAAAATGGTGGTAAAGCGGGGCACAGACACCAGAAATCATAATTTTGAATAAGAAGCTGTAGTTGTGCAAGGGTTAAATAGCGTTGGTCAAAAGATTTGACACTTGAAACCCACACAGGGTGGTCACTTACATATCATCCACTTGCAAGTTGCCTTGACCAACAAGCATTTAACCCTTGCACAACTACAGCTTCTTATTCAAAATGAGGAAATCTGGTATCTGTGCCCGCTTTACCACCATTTTCATGCCCAAATGCTTGTTGGTCAAGGCAAATTGCAAGTGGGTGATATGAAAGTGACCACCCTGTGTGGGTTTCAAGTGTCAACTCTGTTGACCAACGCTGTTTAACCCTTGCACAACTACAGCTTCTTATTCAAAATGATGAAATCTTATGTCTGTGCCCGCTTTACCACATTTTCATGCCCAAATGCTTGTTGTTAACGGCAACTTGCAGGTGGGTCATATGTAAGTGACCACCCAGTGTGAGTTTCAAGTGTCACATCTGTTGACCAATGCTGTTTAACCTTTGCACAACTACAGCTTCTTATTCAAAATGAGGAAATCTGGTGACTGTGACCACTTTACCACCATTTACATGCCCAAATGTTTGTTGGTCAAGGCAAATTGCAGGTGGGTGATATGTAAGTGACCGCCTTGTGTGAGTTTCAAGTGTCAAATCTTTTGACCAACGCTGTTTAACCCTTGCACAACTACAGCTTCTTATTCAAAATGATGAAATCTGGTGTCTGTCCCTGCTTTACCACCATTTTCATGCCCAATTCATTTTTGTTTAATGCAAAATGTAATGTAAATTGGTGTATGGGACACTATTTGAAGTTTATGCAATGTTAACTTAGTGATCTATCCTTATTTAATTTATTTTAATATAATATTTTCTGTATAAGAAGCTGGAACCGAATATAAACCTCATATATTCTGAGGATTGTCCGTAACATAAACCATAACATCTTAACACTTAATTACAATAAATAAAGACACGGAGACTTGAATTTGGCAGAAAATGTTAGCTATTTATTTAAGTGAACCATTAACTGTGAATAATTAAACTAAAGTATGGTGGCCAGAAAGAACGGCTAAACAACCCTATCCCATAAACAAACTCTCTTATAAAAAACTGACATAAACCTTCCAACAAACAATAGGTATCCGCTCAACCTCCATCCTGACTACCCACCCGTGAAGGTGATGAGGCTGCCACCCGAGACGGCGGTCCAGCAGATGTAAAACCAGTCAGCGAAGGAGAGCGCACCTAAAAATCAACCACCACACGACCTCCAATCCACTCTTTAATACAACAAATGTTAACTTGCCGTTCTTTCCTGCCAACAGCGAAGTTCTGTTCCACAGAAACTACGCACCGCCACCATACCCCTAACCTACCGAACCAACCACCGAAAACAGATCCTCCAGAAATATAGATAGTCCCTGTCCCCTCAAGTGCACCCCATCAGGTCTAAACAAGTAGAAGTACCGGAACTTGATCCGCTAGTGCCAAACTACCGCACCGCCATGGGCCACCACAAACTTAGCAACCGCGGTATTCACCTTCCGGTGAGCCACATCGATCGCCCGACAATCCACCACTCCACGCCAACACAATCGCGGCACTATACAAGACCAGATAAGCCTACAGCCTGGCCAAGCGCCCGTAATCACCTGCAAATCCTGAATAATGGCCAATCGAAGATTCACCGCCTTCCTCTTACCCAGGTCGTTCCATCCTAAGTGAATCACCAACAGATTGCGGATGCCAAACCGCCGAACCTGCTCCATAAGCCTCGCTTTCCGGTCCTGCCAAAGCATACCCCGAACACCTATCCACCGTACGTCATCCGATCCAACAAAGCAAGGAGCCCCTTCCGCAGCCAGAAATTCGGCTGCCCAATAAACATAGGAATGACCAATCACCCACACACCACACACATCCTCCCGCCAACCTAAAAGGGGAAAAACAGATAAACAAATGTGAATATGTGAGGTAAAACCAAACCCAGCCCAGAACAGGAACCAACTACAAGAACGAGGATCTGCCAAAAAGAAAAATTGAATAGAGGACTATAACTTTCCTCTTGGACAAGTTTCAGGCCAATCGAAGCAACAGAAAGAAACAAAAGGAAAAGCAAAATAATAAAAAGGGGGGGGGGTTAGAGTTGGGGGGGGGTTGTAGGGACACACAGGATAACTCGGCTGGAGGTGAAACATAAAAACCTGCTGAGGAACTTGTAATCAGATGCCAATTAGCCGAATTGAATGAATTAAGCCAAATCAGTTCGTCAGTTCAGGTAAAAAATCACAAAGCACTCCAGACCCCCACTGCCAGCAGTGGCGAGTAGCTAGCCATCCGAGTAGGGAGGACAGGGGAGACAAACAATACAGCACGAACACACTGAACTGAACACACAACGCAGTAAACGAACAACATGTTAGTAGAAATAAACTCGCTTACGCAACAACGGGCCGAATGTAACGCTTATAAGCCACCGACTTCCAGCGGCCCAAAGCCCTAATTTCGTCCACAGCGCGCCCTGCAGATGCTGCGGAAGTGGCGGCCCCTATTCTAAAGGAATGTGAACCAAAGTCCCTAGGTGAGAGGCCCAAACTGGACAGGCAGCGCCGCATCATCCATGTAAATTGGTACTTCGCCAATGGCGACCCATCGTAATGCAGCAGCCAAAACCCCTCAGACGAGGGCCTGACCTCCGCACACCGACCAGCCAATGCCACCGGACGACAGTCCCCACCACCCGATGGTGCCAAAGTGATCCAATGACCTCTACCCATCTGATCAGTATTGGAGCGGCGCAGTCTGCACAGCACGGACCCCCCACCCACGACAACATCCGCGCGCCGCATCATGGCCACGGACTTCTTAGAAGCCGCAACCAGCTCAGAAAATCTTGAACGCGCCATGGAAAGCCATGAAAAAAGCTGCCGAAACAGGAGCGCTTCAAAACGGGAGTCCGCCACCCCCGCCACCGCCCCTAAGAGGGAAGAAAGCAGGAACGCATCAATAGGGCTCCGGCCAAGCGCGCCCAACCTCTAAGCGCCCTCGCCAGCAGGAAACCCTTTGTAAAGTCCGGCATACCCTTCAATTTAGAATAAAAGGATATCACGGCGAGGTATCGAGACACCACGGCCCTCGATCTCCCCGTTACGAAGAGTTGCCAAACGAAGTCTAGAAACAAGCTCTAACCCCTCTTACCTCTAGGCCCTTGGTCACGGGAAAAGTCTTCCCACTCCTTCCAGGCCCGACGGTATCCAGTGAGAGTGGACGGAGCCAAAGACAGCTCTGCTAGTCCTTCCAATCCGCCATGATGACCTGCCAAACATAAGAAGGGCAGGGCAAACCTACCGAATCAGCCTCCGGGGGCCAACAAACGGAACCTATCCCACTGCCCCCTGGACAATGCATCGGCGATCCCATTATCTACCCCGGGGACGTGTTGCGCCCGAAACAGAATATTGCATCGCATACAGGTTAGCACGAGCAGTGACAACACCCGAAGGACCCGGAGGGCCTTAGCTCTTTGGTTGTTACCCGCGTGCACGACCCCTAAGTTATCGCAGTGGAAGAGAATACTGCGATCGCGAAGTCACTCTCCCCAAACCTCCAAGGCTACCATGATGGGAAAAAGCTCCAGCAACAACAGGTCGCCGGTCAGCCCCTCCCTCGACCAAGACTCGGGCCAAGAGGCCGCGCACCAAGCCCCGTTCAGATAACAACCGAACCCCGATGAGCCCGCCGCATCCGTAAACAACTGCAGGTCGAAACTGTCAACGAGCGGGGCCATCCAGATCAGCACACCATTGAAATCCGCCAGAAACGAAACCCACATAGCGAGGTCCCACCTAATCTCTGCCGAGAAACGGACAAAATGGTGCGGCCTGGACACCCCAGCCGTGGACCGTTCCAACTTCCAACAAAAAACCCTGCCCATGGGAATTACCCGACAGGCAAAGTTCAACAGACCTAGGAGGGATTGAGCCTCCCGCAACGTCACCTTACGTCGTTCCGAGCACTGCGCAATGGACTGCCGAAGCTTCGCAACCTTGTCCTGAGGCAGCCGGCAAGCCCCCGCGACCGTATCGATCTCGATCCCTAAAAAGGACAAACAGGAGAGGGGCCCCTCCGTCTTATTCTCGGCCACAGGGACGCCAAAATGCCCCAACAAGGCACGCAGCAAGAACAGCAGGAAACCACAGCGAGGAGAACCCGCGGGCCCCATGCACAAAAAAATCATCCAGGTAATGTGCAATCCCGCTACCTCCGCAAGAAAACTCCACACACCAATATAAAAAGGTGCTGAACTTTTCGAAAAGGCACACGAAACGGAACACCCCATAGGCAGACACTTGTCTACAAAGTATTCCTCCCCGACACGGAAACCCATGAATCGAAACGATTCCGGGTGCAAAGGGAGCAAGCGAAAAGCCGATTCAACATCCAGTTTAGCCATGAGGGCCCCGGGGCCACAGCCCCGGATCATGGCCCTCGATCTCCCCGTTACGAAGAGTTGCCAAACGAAGTCTAGAAACAAGCTCTGACCCCTCTTACCTCTAGGCCCTTGGTCACGGGAAAAGTCTTCCCACTCCTTCTAGGCCCGACGGTATCTAGCAAGAGTGGACAGAGCCAAAGACAGCTCTGCTAGTCCTTCCAATCCGCCATGATGACCTGCCAAACATAAGAAGGGCAGGGCAATCCTACCGAATCAGCCTCCGGGGCCAACAAACGGAACCTATCCCACTGCCCCCTGGACAATGCATCGGCGATCCCATTATCTACCCCGGGGACGTGTTGCGCCCGAAACAGAATATTGCATCGCATACAGGTTAACATAAGCCGCGACAACACCCGAAGGACCCGGAGGGCCTTAGCTCTTTGGTTGTTAACCGCGTACACGACCCCTAAGTTATCGCAGCGGAAGAGAATACTGCGATCGCGAAGTCGCTCTCCCCAAACCTCCAAGGCTACCATGATGGGAAAAAGCTCCAGCAACAACAGTTCGCCGGTCAGCCCCTCCCTCGACCAAGACTCGGGCCAAGAGGTCGCGCACCAAGCCCCGTTCAGATAACAACCGAACCCCGATGAGCCCACCGCATCCGTAAACAACTGCAGGTCGAAACTGTCAACGAGCGGGGCCATCCAGATCAGCACACCATTGAAATCCGCCAGAAACGAAACCCACATAGCGAGGTCCCGCCTAATCTCCGCCAAGAAACGGACAAAATGGTGCGGCCTGGACACCCCAGCCGTGGACCGTTCCAACTTCCGACAAAAAACCCTGCCCATGGGAATCACCCGACAGGCAAAGTTCAACAGACCGAGGAGGGATTGAGCCTCCCGCAACGTCACCTTACGCCGTTCCGAGCACTGCGCAATGGACTCCCGAAGCTTCGCAACCTTGTCCTGAGGCAGCCGGCAAGCACCCGCGACCGTATCGATCTCGATACCTTAAAAAGGACAAACAGGATAGGGGCCCCTCCGTCTTATTCTCGGCCACAGGGATGCCAAAATGCCCCAACAAGGCATGCAGCGAGAACAGCAGGAAACCACAGCGAGGAGAACCCGCGGGCCCCATGCACAAAAAATCATCCAGGTAATGTGCAATCCCGCTACCTCCGCATGAAAACTCCACACACCAATGTAAAAAGGTGCTGAACTTTTCGAAAAGGCACACGAAACGGAACACCCCATAGGCAGACACTTGTCTACAAAGTATTCCTCCCCGACACGGAAACCCATGAATCGAAATGATTCCGGGTGCAAAGGGAGCAAGCAAAAAGCCGATTCAACATCCAGTTTAGCCATGAGGGCCCCGGGGCCACAGCCCCGGATCATGCCCAGAGCATCCTCAAAGGACTGATACACCACCGAACAATATTCAGGCGAAATTGCATCGTTCACCGAGGACCCAGATGGATAAGACAGATGCTGAATGAGCCGGAAATTACCCGGAGCCTTTTTGGGCACGACCCCCACTGGGGAAATAATCAAATCCTCGACAGGCGGCAGCGCAAAGGGGCCCGCCATTCTCCCCAGGCGAACCTCCTGCTCAACCTTTTCCCGAAGCACGTCGGGGAAATCCCGAGCAGACTGCAGGTTCCTGGCGGCCCGAACTAAAACCTCCCCCACCACTGGTAAACGAAAACCCGACGCAAAACCCTCCCGCAGAAATCTTGCATCGTCTGTGTTTGGGTACCACCCCAACCATTTTAGCATGGCCCCCAAACGAACCGGGGTCGGCGCCCTAACTAGCGGCAAGCCCCCCAGTAGTTTTTCCGGCTGGGCCCGCGGCCGCCCTGGCACCCGGTCACCCCGCGCGGAAGCAATTGGAAGCAGGGTGGGATCCGTTACATCGTAAGCAAAGGTGGCGAAAACGACACCGTTGCCCAAGGGGGCACGTGGCATTGTTGAACGCGAAACACTTCCCCTTCGCCTGCTGCGGAGAACAAGCCACGGTCCAAGGGCGGCGCGGCGGAGCCTCAACCGCGGGCCGAAACTGACTCGCCGCCGCGGCCTGCGCCACTGACGCCCCCTTAGTCACCAGCTTCATATCCTGCGCTCGCGTGACCCGAAGCCATACCTCCACATCTTTGCATCTGAAGTCAATGATGTGCAGGCAATCGTGCTTCTGATGGAACTGCTTGTCATAATGCAGCCACGAATCGTCCTTAGACTGACGCTGCATGTCATACACGAGGTGAATATACCTGATGACGTTCATGTGTTCACCAGGGCGATCCTCCAAGTAGCACGCCGCGAAGACACAGAAACCCGCCAACCAGTTGTCATACGAGCGGAAGGCCTCCGCCCCAATACCGCCCTTCGCAAGCGCTTCCTTACCTTCCCTTTTGGTGTCCTCCGTCAACATAAAAAGGTCGATGTATTCCCCCGTCTAATCTTCCTCTTGCAACTCTCACGCAACCCTCGTAAGACTGCCATGTACTCGCAGCGCACCACGCCCGGCAAATTACACCTCCTCCTTTCCCGACAAGAACTACTACTACTCTTCCGAGACCGCTTATCCCGGTGCCGCGCCTCACGCCGCGCGTACTTGATAGCCCGCTTCCTAGCCTTCGCGGTGCTACTAATCGCAGACTGGCACGACGAAGAAGAGGAAGAAGATCTACTTGATGTACTGCCGTGCGAGGAAGAAGAGGACCCCAGCGACATAGCAACTGTATCGTCGTCCCACTCACCGGCAGGCCCGCTTCCGGAAGGCGAAACGTCGGCCACGACCGGCTCCTCGTCCTGATCGTCATCCGGATCCGCACCTGAAAAAGAAGGGACAACCGCCCCTGGAGCCGAAGCCTCCCCGGCGGGAATGAAAGCAGACGCCCCTGCGGGCGATGGGGTAGCGCTACCCAGCAACGCAGCGGCGGAGCCCAGACTGCGACACGCCTGTAGAAACTGCGCCATGGCGGGGCCAGAAGCACCCGGGAGAACGGCCACGTCGACCGAAGCGGGAACCATAGAAACGCCTCCCGGGGACAAAGTCGACAAAAATGGCGCAAACGCCGCCGTCATGGCCGACATCGCCGCCGCAATGGCGGAGGGATCCGGAGCCGCAGCCGTAGCTCCAGTGGTCCCCCCGGTCCCCGGGTCCGAAGCAGGGATGGCTCCAACCACGTTGACACGCCGCCCAGGACGGCCCCGCCTGGGACCGGCGCTAGCCACCCTAAGAACCCCCGTTCTCTCCTGCGGTGAACCACAAGCCACAGCGCCGCCCTGGCCCCCACTGGCCTCGCCCCCCGGGAGAAACCGCTGACCCCCGCCTCCAGACATCACCCCCCCCTCTGGCCCTGTGCCGACACCACCAAATGCCCCCGGGAGCCCGCCCCCCCCGCTAGAGCGGGGAGAGCGCCCAGGGAGTCCAGCAGCCCCAAGGGCGCGCGCGCGCCCGTGAAAACGGAACCCACCTGGCGTAAGGGACTGCCAGTGTAAGAGCCACTGGCCCCATCCCTACATGCAGTCCCCTCATTCTCTGGGGAGCCGCCAGTGACTCTCAGCGGTGGAGGGCGCAGGGAACGCAGCAGCCGGCGGGGGATTCACACCAGCGGGCACCCCGGCTGGCTCCCCTCGCCGGCCGCCCGATCCAGTCCGCCGCCAGCCGCCGCCCTGTCCCTCGCCAGCCGCCGCCGCGCAGGAGGGATCCCCCGGCGCCCGCGGCCTAGCCGGCGAAGGGGCGGATGCACGCGCCACCGCACGCGCCCGTGGACGGCCGCCCGCAGCAGCGCCAGCAGGCTCAGCCCCGGCCGTGAGCAAAGTGCTCTGGCCCGGGGCACCGGACGCCGGCTCCCGAGCAGGAGCCGCATCAATGTAGCGGGCAGGGGGGCTAGAGGAGGGACGGGGCATGGCAGGCCACAAGTTAATCCAAGGTAATGGGGACAGAGGGGCACAGTATAAAGCACACTGCCACAGCAGCAGCACACTTAAATTCAACAATGGCAAGCAGCACAGCAAGGAGACAAAGGGGGGAAGAGCACTCACCCTCACCACGACAAAAGCAGAAGAGGCTGACCCAGCCCCTTTCCCAGGCTTAAGTGATGAGAGGATTCGGTTTTACTCGGACCCATTCCACCTACCCCCAACATTCATTCCTATTGGCTAACCATAAAACTCCCATAATGCCTTACCGTCCTGCCCCAGACTAGCTGAGGTTTAACCCACTCCTCTCCTATTCTGTCAATTCGTTCTCCAGAAGTGAATAAGAAGCTGGAGCCGAATAAGAAGTGAATAAGAAGCTTGCCGAATAAGAAGCTAACTTCAGCCTCGTTCAGGGAGACCCGTTTTAATTACAGCGGATGATAGCTATAAAATAGTCCTCTGGACAAGGCTACAAATATGGGATTACAGCACCAGTGGCCGGGAGGTACAGCAATTGGAAAATCCCGCTGACGGGTAAAATATACATTTCATCTTTAAACTGTATGCTGTGTTCGTGGCTTCACTAATTTTGGATGAATAAGCTTTTTTAATTACTAATACCTATAGCTGCTCGGTATGCCTCAACAACGGCTTACTAACAATCTTCAGAATATTATTGGGACTTCTTACCGGCCGGTAATTATTAATTGTTTTTAACATGCTTGCTTTTTCTGGTTTTATTCTATAATAAAAAAAAAATATGTTTATTGGTGTATTAACAATATAGTATTAATAAATTACTGAATACTAGCGCTTCTCATCATGCAATATCCTCTAGAAGTTGTGATAAATTTCTCCCTAAAAGTGTCAATATAATTAACCTTATGTAAGTTGAGTATTATACGTTCTTACAATTAAATGATCATTAAGTGTTGCAATAGCAGTCACAAATAAATGGGATTTGTTTGCTTTCTTGTGGCATCCGGACTTCTGCTGTGTGCTCCAGCTTTGTACTGCCACAGACTACGCTCTAGAAGCCATGTCTGACTGTGAATCTCTCAGAAAACAAATAGCAACAATAAAAGTGTCTCTAGGCACATTTACCAAGGCACACAGGATCAGGACTCAGCCATTTCCATTAGGAAAGACATCCTCACTGCTACCAGCAAGATCTGTAAACAAATTCATAATTCAAGACCATAAATATAGGACAATTGCTTACTTTCTTCCTCCTCTTTTCATGCTCTTCCAAGACTTGATTTGTTGGTTTTATAGCTTCTTGTAGGATTGCAGTGCCAAGTTTTCTAAAACAAAAGATAAAAAAACGACCAAAATGTATCTAAGTCCTGAAGTGTAAAAATACTATAACTGGCCTACAGCTGGATTTAAGAGTCCAGTGAATTAAAATAATGGCTGTGAGTGAAGCTATATTTGTTTTATACTGTATTGAAATTATATTGTCTTTTTTTGTGTCACTGTCTTCCTTAATTAATTTGTGCCCAACCAGTTCACCAACATATATGGCAGACGTAATGGAACTATATGCATGGGTGGCAGAGTTCTTTGACGATGGTCCCCAACTGCTTTGGCTAATGGAACCAGAAATGACAGTAGTATGCATCATTTGTAGCTGCTGCGTCACTTTGTATCACGTTTGCATCAAATTTTTGTAGATATACAAACATTACTTCATTAAAACACTTCAAAACAGGCTTTTTGTTTTTTTCTTCATTTACTACCTTGATGAACATTCCATAACGCAGTTGCAGTAAACGTCCATATATTCCTGTAGTCCACCTTTTATGCGCAGATCGAGTGCAAGCCAATTCTGCACCAATTGTAAAGATAAGGGGTAATTAGCTCGGTAGAGGGGTGTTTTTGGTGCAGTGGGGGTAATTCCAAGTTGATCGCAGCAGGAGGAGGCAGATTTAACATGTGCAGAGAGAGTTAGATTTGGGTGTGGGCCCTCATTCCGAGTTGTTCGCTCGCTAGCCGCTTTTCGCAGCAGTACTCACGCTAAGCCGCCGCCCTCTGGGAGTGTATCTTAGCTTAGCAGAATTGCGAACGAAGTATTTGCAATATTGCGCAAAGATTTTTCTGTGCAGTTTCTGAGTAGCTCGAGACTTACTCTTCCAGTGCGATCAGTTCAGTGCTTGTCGTTCCTGGTTTGACGTCACAAACACACCCAACGTTCGCCCAGACACTCCCCCGTTTCTTCAGCCACTCCCGTGTTTTTCCCAGAAACGGCAGCGTTTTTTCACACACTCCCATAAAACGGCCAGTTTCCGCCCAGAAACACCCACTTCCTGTCAATCGCACTCCGATCACCAGAACGATGAAAAAACCTCGTAATGCCGTGAGTAAAATACCAAACTTCTTAGCAAATTTACTTGGCGCAGTCGCAGTGCGAACATTGCGCATGTGCAATTAGCGGAAAATCGCTGCGATACGAAGAAAATTACTGAGCGAACAACTCGGAATGAGGGCCGTGGTGAGTTCAATCTGCAATCTAAATTGCAGTGTAAAAATAAAGCAGCCAGTATTTACCCTGCACAGAAATAAAATAACCCACCCAAATCTAACTCTTTCTGCACATGTTATATCTGCCTCCCCTGCGGTGCACATGGTTTTGCCCAATTGCTATCAAAAATCCTGCTGCGATCAACTTGGAATTACCCCCAGTGTTCAGTGTTTAAATGAGGGTCTACGCAGCTTTCTCAGGTAATAAATGAAAAGTGCTTTACTGTCAGCATAACTCAGGAAACAAAATAATAAACACCTAGCGCTCATTCAGGGCAACTAACTCACTTCTTGAGCCCTTACTAATAGAATGCATCTAGTCTGCAAATGCAACGTTTTTTTCACATTAAGGGGTATATTCAATTGAAGTCGGATCCATTCCGACTTTCATTTGTCGGAATGGATCCGACCTGGGCTATTCAATGACATCTCAATTCAACTTTTAAAAAAGTAGAATTGAGATGCGGTAGGGAAGACGGGGGAGAGCCGCGAGCAGATGGGGGAGAGCAGCGTTACAGCAGCGGCTATATAGCCGCTGCTGTAGTGCTGCTCTCCCCCATCTGCCCGCGGTTCTCCCCCCTCTCCGTCACTCTGCCTCTCCCTATCCCTCCTCTCCCCATCCCTGCATCACAGCCCCCGTTCATGGCAGCGTCCACCCGGCTCCAGCAAGTGAAAACTCGCTTGCTGGAGCCGGGTGGACGCTGCTGTTAGCGGCGGCTGTGACATCATCCAGTTACGCTGCTCTGCCCGTCCACGGTGCGGCTCTCCCCATCTCCGGCGCTGCTCTCCCCATCTCACTTCGGGTTTTTTTTAAAGTCAATTTGAGATGGTCAGTTTTGGCCCCGTTTTCGTCACAAGCACGTGGGTTGGCAGCTATTCCACCGATCCACGTGCTTTCCGACAAGTCGAATTCCTCAACTTGTAGAAAAATTTGTGCTTAGGTTGAATAGGTCGGAACCCCTGCCAACCTAAAAAACTCGAAAACTGCTGTCTTTTCGACAGATGGCAGCTTTCGACTGCAATTGAATATACCCTTAAATGTCAAAGTCTTGGCAGATCCCCTCTGCCACATGCAGGTCTGGACTGACACCCAACCGACTTTTCAAACATTTTAATTCCCCCCATTATGTTCCAATTTTGCCAGAAATAACGATGGGAGCTGTGATCATTCTGTACTCAGTGGACACTTTATTGTGTACACCTTTCTTGTGCTAGGTATGACCCCCCCCCTCCAACAACCAACACCCCCCACCCCCATCCCACCCCTAAGTCCCCAGAACAGCCAGAATTATAAGTGGCATGGTGTCTACAAAGTGCTGGAAACAATCTTTAGCAATTCTGGTCCATGCTGACATGATGAGATACAGTGGCGGATTTTACCTATGGGCTGCAGGACTGCAGTCCTCCCCTTCCCAAGCAAAATCTGCCACCCAGCTCAGTGTCAGTGAAGCCAGATTCGGTCAGTGACTGCACTGGCTTCACTGTGACTGGCAGTGACTTCCTATTGGAAGTCCTACCTGTCAGTCACAGACACTACAGGCAGTCCCATTGGGAGGTGTTTCTTCCATCTGGGACTGCCAGACTGGGCTGTGATTAGCAGAGAGCCGGCTTCCTGTAGGAAGCCACTTCCTGCCTTGTCAGCCCTAGCCGGCTTCTGTGGGCCGCAACTGATGCAGTTCATAGAAGCTGGGGGTTTGCGTTTGCACAGTCGCACTGCTGCATCTGCTTGATGTCACCTCTCCTCTCCGGTAAGGGGGTAGCGGCAGCCCCCCTACCACATGTGAGTAGGAACCGCTGCAAATCTCCCTTTTCATCACATCCCAAAGATGCTTTATTGGATTAGGATCTGGTGACTGTGGAGGCCTTATTGTCATGTTCATCGAACGTGCTTGAGATGATGCATTGTTTGTGACATAGCCGCCAGTGTAGTATCCTGATGGAAGTTACCATTAGACAATAGGTAAACTGCATGTTCAGTAACAATACTATTGTAGGTTGTGGCATTTAAATGGTGCTTAAGTTGTTTTAAGGGGTCTAATGTAAGCCAAGAAAGTATTCTGCACACCACTATACCACCACCACTGGTCTGACCATGGATAGTTTTCACCAAACTCCAATCCTGTTGTCTGCATGTTCCAGCAGTAACCATCAGAGAAGTCCATGTGCTCTTCTACTACTTCATCCAATGCCTTCAAGGTTTGACGTGCCGTACGGTCAGAGATGCTCTTCTGCATACCACTTTTGTAGCACATCACCTTCATGTCATCTTGAACCATTCTTGCCACTCTTCTCTAGCCTCTTTCATTAGCAAGGCTTTTTCGCAGAAATTCTACTCGCTGGATTTTTTGTTTTGTGCAGCATTTTTTGAAAACTTTAGGGACTGCTGTGCATAGAAATCCCAGGAGGTCTGCAGTTTCTGAGATACTCAAACCACTCCATCTCGCACCAACAATCATTCCACAGTCAAAGTCACTTAGGTCACATTTCTTCCCCATTCTAGTGTTTGATCTGAACAATGGGGATAATTCAGACTGCATTGCTGCAGCGGCAGCGATCGCAGTCTCAATTACTATGTGCAGGGTGCACTGCGCGGTCGCAGGATGGGAGGGGGCATGCCAACAGCCAGGCCCGGTGCTACCCGCTCAGCAAAGGGATGCAAAGCAGGTAGGCGCCTGATTGGAGAGGCGCCTACCTGCTGCCTGCAAATGCAAACTGACAGGCAGCAGCGCTATCAGTTTAAAGCCCCCCCTCCTTCCCTACTCCTGTGCAAGAGGCATGATGATCGAATGAAAAGTGGGCGGAGCTACACGGACTAAAAGGGGCGGGGTTACACACATGAAAAGGGGCGGAGATACACGGGATCCCCAAGCTTAGGCAGATCCCTTCCAGCTAACCAGACTGTGGTACTACACGTGGATGGAAAAAAGGTGAGAGAAAGTGTGTGTATGTATTTATATGTGTGTATGTATATATGTATATATCTATATGTGTGTATGTATATATGTATATGTGTATATATGTATATGCGTGTATGTATGTATGTATATGTATATGTGTGTATGTATGTATGTATGTATGTATATGTATGTGTGTATGTATGTATATGTGTTGTGTGCGTATAAGTTTCACTTCTGCAGGCATTAAGGGTAGATGGCAGAGGTGGAACTTTCGCCGCAGCAGCCAGTGCAATGCATTGGGGCCCACAGCACTTGGGGGGCCCTCAACCAGTGGATCAGTCAGCAGGACTAATAATGGTGCGCTGCTGCTAGCCATGGGCCACAAGGAGAAAGTAGGTGGTCTCCTCCCCTCCCTGACCTGCCCCTCCTGTCACCAGGCCCGGCGTAACACGCTCAGCGAAGGGATGCAAAGCACAGAGCACTGGGCTGGAGAGGCGCTCTCCCTGCTCTGCATCCCTGCTGCTGTGCGCTTGTCACACTGTAGCGTCCTGGCGTTGGCTACCTTACTCCCTCTTCTCGTTGAGTCTCCGGCAACGAAAAGCTGCTCTTCTTCACCAGTCCACACGGCTCTCTTCTCTGGTGAGGTCGCGGTCTCCCTCCCCTCTCCTCCCCACCTCTTAATTAATTGTACAGCACCGCACTGCACCCCTCCTGTGAACGGTATGTATAATGTATGTATAATGTATATGTACTGTATGTATAATTATGTATAATGTATATGTAATGTATGTATAATTATTTATAATGTATGTGTAATGTATGTATGGAAGTTTTTGGTTTTTATTTTACTAATAGCAGTGTGCAGACCATAGACATCATGGCACCCCCCCACTCACAAGCTTTCCGCCGGTTAATGTGTACCCCCATGCTGCCGACTAATTTGAATTTCTGCTCATTCTGTGTGCTATAATGTGAATTTCGGCTCATACCGTGTGGTATGATGTGAATTTCAGGTCCTACCGTGTGCTATAATGTGAATTTCGGGTCCTACCATGCGCTATAATGTGAATTTCGGCTCATTCTCTGTGCTACAATGTGAATTTCGTCTCATATCGTGTGGTATTATGTGAATTTCGGCTCATTCTGTGTGCTATAATGTGACTTTCGACTCATTCTGTGTGCTACAATGTGAATTTCGTCTCATATCGTGTGGTATAATGTGAATTTCAGCTCATTCAGTGTGCTATAATGTGAATTTCGGTTCATTCTGTGTGCTATAATGTGAATTTTGGCTCATTCTATGTGCGGTGAAATGTGAATAAGATTGTGCTACTGTGTGACATAATTTGAATTGGGGGTACTGTTGTGTGGTCATACCCCGTGGGAAACCGTAATCCTTTTTTGCGGCCTTCGGCGTACGCTCTCACTTTATTAACTACAGTATGAGAGGGAGGGCGCAAATTTATAGTTTGCAGTGGGGCGCCGAACACCCTAGCACCTGCCCTGCCAACAGCGTTAAAATGCCGTTGGTGGGTGCGGTATGGACAACAGAGGCATATCCGGACCGATGGGGGGGTAGGCTGCGGCGGCTGCGTGACATGATATGCAGTCACTGCAACTCGTGGTGTGACGGTTAGCCCCCTGCCAGCATGCAGGAGCTGCGCTGGCAGGGAGCTACTTGTCAAGTACAAAAGCATCGCCGCTGTGCGATGCTTTTGTACCTGTGCGGGGGGGGGGGGGGGATTTGGGCCTGACAAATCATTTGGGCCCCCCCCCCCCCCCCCCCCCGCCTGTCAGAGAAACTGATCAAAGATGTGCTAAATTTAGCACATCTATGATCAGGTCTGAATTACCCCCTATAGCAGAACCTCTTAACAATGCTTGTATGTATTGAGAAAAAGCAAACAATTCTGGGACCTAAAACATATTACGTATTACCACATACGAATAACTATAAAAAGCAGTGATTAAATCATCACACTAGGGGGTGCATACACTTTACCACTAAAGACCAAATGATTTCTTCCGCGAAGCTATGCCCCTGTATTGATGTCATCATGGGATTTCCCACAAGGTCATGCCCTCCCTGTGAGGCCATGCCTCCGTTTGGGAAGGGTTGGCTATTGGCTGCACCGGGTGTCGCCAAAACGGTCTACGGGACACACTTACCTGTGCACTTCAGCTGTCGCCTTCATTTCTTGGGATGCACATACCCAGGCATTATTAATGCAACTAAATGGGAAGTAAAAAAATATTATGAACTTATATTTAAACAACAATTACATAATCAATGTTCTCACATTTAGTAAGTTCTGTATTTAACCTTGCTTCTGTGTAAACCTGAGCTAATATAACACCTGATGAGGAACTGTGCTTTTACAAAATCAAAACACCACATCTGATATAGCAGATACAATAATATCAAGACGTGCTATATATAGAAAATAGAATTAGAAACATGTATGTAGATAATCAATATACATTTAATAGTCACAAAGATCAAATGCACATGAGCACTATACCAATACATTTAAAGTTCCGATGTGGCACCCCGGAAAGTGGTGTGTGTGCCCCTTTAAAAGTAAACTTACAGTGTTTACAGTGTTTACAGCAGAGAAGGTTAAGTGCTGGTACAGTAGGGGTTAAGGATGGACCCTGATCCGATCACATGTTCCAGATGGTGAGAGTGGATTGGACAAGGCAGTCTGGGAGCAGAGGAGCCTTGTGGGAATGAGGAGGAGTTGTTTGGAAGTGTTGGAGGTGCTGGACACCTTGAGTGAGGAGCAGAGCGGGAGCTGAGAAACGGATACAAACCACATGATCACGCTGGATGATGAAAGCAGCGCTGCAGAGCAGAAGCAGTGGGGTGCTACTGGGAAGCAGAGAGCCGGGTGAGCAAGTGTGAGACGTCGCAGCCAGCGACCGGACCCCAGGGATGTGCGGTGAGGTAAATTGCTGAGTAGGCGCTGGCTAGTACCAGAGCCAGAGTTACACACAATATATGAACCAAAGGGTGCAAGTGGGCATTATACACAGGTGCAGCAGTACTTACTGCTGGAAAATTGGTCAGTTTTGGTCAGAGATGTGCGGAAGAGGTAGTGGGGGGGGGGGCACTGCCTTACCTGCCATAGACATTTTACTACAGAGTTTTGACTTTAAAAATGATTAGGGTAATACAAAAAAAGACTTTATATAGTGAAAACTCTGGTGTATACATTAGTATGACAGGAAAGGCTCTGCCTCACCTGCCTCACATCCCACCGCACGCTACTGTCAGAAAACGCTAGGCCTATTGACAGGCGTGGACGCCACGGCCATCTTGTGCAGTAAGGAACTGCTGAGACAGGTCCAGCTAGTGAGTACCTCTATCAGAAGTTCTGAGTGGATGCACAGGAACTGTTATTATCACGAACAACAGGCAAACTAAGTGCCAAGCCCAAGTATTCATTTGTCACACGCTGCACATTGTAAATGGAACAAGCAGTGTAATACAGTCCTAGAATGCCAAATTTTACCAACCAGCCCCTGTTTGAGTACAGCGCAGACAAGCACTCCCTGTTTAAGTACTGTTGAAAGATATTTAGTGATCATGGATGAGAAGAGACAGTCATTTATGCAAGTGAAATTGAGTTACTCTATCTGGAAAGGACTGAGTTTATTTGCCCAAGAAATCCATATTGCACATAGGGGGTCATTCCAAGTTGATCGCTCGCTAGCTAGTTTTAGCATCCGTGCAAACGCTATGCCGCCGCCCACTGGGAGTGTATTTTAGCTTAGCAGAAGTGCGAACGGTTGTATCGCAGTGCGCCTGCAAAAAAAATTGTCGTTTCAGAGTAGCTCAAAACCTACTCAGCGCTTGCGATCACTTCAGACTATTCAGTTCCGGATTTGACGTCACAAACCTGCCCAGCGTTCGCCCAGCCACGCCTGCGTTTTTCCTGGCACGCCTGCGTTTTTCTGCACACTCCCTGAAAACGGTCAGTTGCCACCCAGAAATGTCCACTTCATGTCAATCACTCTGCGGCAAGCAGTGCGACTGAAATCCATCGCTAGACCCTGTGCAAAAGTACATCGTTTGTTGTGCCCGTACGTCGCGCGTGCGCATTACGCCACATACACATGCGCAGAACTGCCACTTTTTAGCCTGATCGCTTCGCTGCAACCAAATTCAGCTAGCGATCAACTCGGAATGACCCCCATAGGCTGTATTTATTGAGAGACACTACAATACCTTCACTAGCTTCATACTTTTTGAATAGACTGAGTTAAATTCACATTCTTGCTAACCCAATATAATATTACTTGTGTTCGCATATGCCATTCCCCTATTGCAAAACTGTGGTACGGCAGAATTTAAAGAGAGCTCCAACGTTATTTGCTTGTGAAGATTGTAACAACTTGGTTAGGGAAAGTTAGGAATGTAGTGATTGCCATTGTGAATGGTAATTGTCATCACTCTTCTCATTACCACATTATTGTTTAATATTAAAAATATGTAACTATCTGTGATTTAATTGATTGTATTTTGCATTCCTGAATGATCCAATGTGACGTGAACTGTAGTCAATTGTCATCTCTTCATCTTCTTTTTATATCCTCTTCTTCTTGTGATTATCAAATATTTTTGCCAATTAACCAATCATCATCTTCAATCCAGGGTTCATTGCGGCTCAATAAAAAGACATCCTGTTGGAATTGCTAACTCACTCCTGTTTGCTATCCTACCTATCTGAGCAAGGTACTAAAAACAAGGAACGGGGAAGAACATTTTAAGTGGAAAGGTCTGTCACATAGCCACCTAACACCGGTGATATCACCGCCAACCCCAGGATATTACACTGATATATAATCTAACTATATTGTATTTAAAACACCCCTGCTGCAGACAGAACAAAGTGATTTTAGGATTAAAGTAGCAGCTATAATAAATTCTAAAAATGTTAATCAAAAAATATATATTAAAGTATATTGGTATGATGCCTATGTGCATGTGATCAGTGTGGTTTTATCTGAATATTGACTTTCATTATACATTATTAAATATGTATGTTTATTTTTTATATTACGTGTCCTGATATCATTATTGTATCTGTCATATCAGATGTGTTGTCTTGATTTTTAAAAGCTCAGTTGCTCCTCAGGTGTTATTTAGCTTTTTAGTTGCAGCTCGACTCAGTGCTCCGAGCTGCAACTATTCGCACCCGCAATCGTCAATGGGTTGCGAGCGTGAATATACAGTAGGCATGCGTTTGTGTGCGTGCGTGCGTGCGTGCGTGGGTGGGTACCATGGCAAACCAGTAGTGGGTGCGATTAGTCGCAGCCACAATGAACGTGGATATATCTGTAGCATAGAATGCTAATCTCAGGCTAGAAAATGGTCATTATTATTTTTTACTTAGATTTTCTTGTACAGTGATCATACTACACATTAGAGATGTGCACTTGAAATTTTTCGGGTTTTGTGTTTTGGTTTTGGGTTCGGTTCCGCGGCCGTGTTTTGGGTTCGACCGCGTTTTGGCAAAACCTCACCGAATTTTTTTTGTCGGATTCGGGTGTGTTTTGGATTCGGGTGTTTTTTTCAAAAAACACTAAAAAACAGCTTAAATCATAGAATTTGGGGGTCATTTTGATCCCAAAGTATTATTAACCTCAAAAACCATAATTTCCACTCATTTTCAGTCTATTCTGAACACCTCACACCTCACAATATTATTTTTAGTCCTAAAATTTGCAACGAGGTCGCTGGATGACTAAGCTAAGCGACCCTAGTGGCCGACACAAACACCTGGCCCATCTAGGAGTGGCACTGCAGTGTCACGCAGGATGGCCCTTCCAAAAAACACTCCCCAAACAGCACATGACGCAAAGAAAAAAAGAGGCGCAATGAGGTAGCTGTGTGAGTAAGATAAGCGACCCTAGTGGCCGACACAAACACCTGGCCCATCTAGGAGTGGCACTGCAGTGTCACGCAGGATGGCCCTTCCAAAAAACACTCCCCAAACAGCACATGACGCAAAGAAGAAAAAAAGAGGCGCAATGAGGTAGCTGTGTGAGTAAGCTAAGCGACCCTAGTGGCCGACACAAACACCTGGCCCATCTAGGAGTGGCACTGCAGTGTCACGCAGGATGGCCCTTCCAAAAAACACTCCCCAAACAGCACATGACGCAAAGAAGAAAAAAAGAGGCGCAGTGAGGTAGCTGTGTGAGTAAGATAAGCGACCCTAGTGGCCGACACAAACACCTGGCCCATCTAGGAGTGGCACTGCAGTGTCACGCAGGATGGCCCTTCCAAAAAACACTCCCCAAACAGCACATGACGCAAAGAAGAAAAAAAGAGGCGCAATGAGGTAGCTGTGTGAGTAAGCTAAGCGACCCTAGTGGCCGACACAAACACCTGGCCCATCTAGGAGTGGCACTGCAGTGTCACGCAGGATGGCCCTTCCAAAAAACACTCCCCAAACAGCACATGACGCAAAGAAGAAAAAAAGAGGCGCAATGAGGTAGCTGTGTGAGTAAGCTAAGCGACCCTAGTGGTCGACACAAACACCTGGCCCATCTAGGAGTGGCACTGCAGTGTCACGCAGGATGGCCCTTCCAAAAAACACTCCCCAAACAGCACATGACGCAAAGAAGAAAAAAAGAGGCGCAATGAGGTAGCTGCGTGAGTAAGCTAAGCGACCCTAGTGGCCGACACAAACACCGGGCCCATCTAGGAGTGGCACTGCAGTGTCACGCAGGATGGCCCTTCCAAAAAACACTCCCCAAACAGCACATGACGCAAAGAAAAAAAGAGGCGCAATGAGGTAGCTGTGTGAGTAAGATAAGCGACCCTAGTGGCCAACACAAACACCTGGCCCATCTAGGAGTGGCACTGCAGTGTCACGCAGGATGGCCCTTCCAAAAAACACTCCCCAAACAGCACATGACGCAAATAAAAATGAAAGAAAAAAGAGGTGCAAGATGGAATTGTCCTTGGGCCCTCCCACCCACCCTTATGTTGTATAAACAGGACATGCACACTTTAACCAACCCATCATTTCAGTGACAGGGTCTGCCACACGACTGTGACTGAAATGACGGGTTGGTTTGGACCCCCACCGAAAAAGAAGCAATTAATCTCTCCTTGCACAAACTGGCTCTACAGAGGCAAGATGTCCACCTCATCATCATCCTCCAATATATCACCGTGTACATCCCGCTCCTCACAGATTATCAATTCGTCCCCACTGAAATCCACCATCTCAGCTCCCTGTGTACTTTGTGGAGGCAATTGCTGCTGGTCAATGTCTCCACGGAGGAATTGATTATAATTCATTTTAATGAACATCATCTTCTCCACATTTTCTGGAAGTAACCTCGTACGCCGATTGCTGACAAGGTGAGCGGCGGCACTAAACACTCTTTCGGAGTACACACTTGTGGGAGGGCAACTTAGGTAGAATAAAGCCAGTTTGTGCAAGGGCCTCCAAATTGCCTCTTTTTCCTGCCAGTATAAGTACGGACTGTCTGACGTGCCTACTTGGATGCGGTCACTCATATAATCCTCCACCATTCTTTCCATGGTGAGAGAATCATATGCAGTGACAGTAGACAACATGTCCGTAATCGTTGTCAGGTCCTTCAGTCCGGACCAGATGTCAGCATCAGCAGTCGCTCCAGACTGCCCTGCATCACCGCCAGCGGGTGGGCTCGGAATTCTGAGCCTTTTCCTCGCACCCCCAGTTGCGGGAGAATGTGAAGGAGGAGATGTTGACAGGTCGCGTTCCGCTTGACTTGACAATTTTGTCACCAGCAGGTCTTTGAACCCCAGCAGACTTGTGTCTGCCAGAAAGAGAGATCCAAGGTAGGTTTTAAATCTAGGATCGAGCACGGTGGGCAAAATGTAGTGCTCTGATTTCAACAAATTGACCACCCGTGAATCCTTGTTAAGCGAATTAAGGGCTCCATCCACAAGTCCCACATGCCTAGCGGAATCGCTCCCTTTTAGCTCCTCCTTCAATGCCTCCAGCTTCTTCTGCAAAAGCCTGATGAGGGGAATGACCTGACTCAGGCTGGCAGTGTCTGAACTGACTTCACGTGTGGCAAGTTCAAAAGGTTGCAGAACCTTGCACAACGTTGAAATCATTCTCCACTGCGCTTGAGACAGGTACATTCCACCTCCTATATCGTGCTCAATTGTATAGGCTTGAATGGCCTTTTGCTGCTCCTCCAACCTCTGAAGCATATAGAGGGTTGAATTCCACCTCGTTACCACTTCTTGCTTCAGATGATGGCAGGGCAGGTTCAGGCGTTTTTGGTGGTGCTCCAGTCTTCTGTACGTGGTGCCTGTACGCCGAAAGTGTCCCGCAATTCTTCTGGCCACCGACAGCATCTCTTGCACGCCCCTGTCGTTTTTTAAAAAATTCTGCACCACCAAATTCAAGGTATGTGCAAAACATGGGACGTGCTGGAATTTGCCCATATTTAATGCACACACAATATTGCTGGCGTTGTCCGATGCCACAAATCCACAGGAGAGTCCAATTGGGGTAAGCCATTCCGCGATGATCTTCCTCAGTTGCCGTAAGAGGTTTTCAGCTGTGTGCGTATTCTGGAAACCGGTGATACAAAGCGTAGCCTGCCTAGGAAAGAGTTGGCGTTTGCGAGATGCTGCTACTGGTGCCGCCGCTGCTGTTCTTGCGGCGGGAGTCCATACATCTACCCAGTGGGCTGTCACAGTCATATAGTCCTGACCCTGCCCTGCTCCACTTGTCCACATGTCCGTGGTTAAGTGGACATTGGGTACAACTGCATTTTTTAGGACACTGGTGAGTCTTTTTCTGACGTCCGTGTACATTCTCGGTATCGCCTGCCTAGAGAAGTGGAACCTAGATGGTATTTGGTAACGGGGGCACACTACCTCAAGAAATTGTCTAGTTCCCTGTGAACTAACGGCGGATACCGGACGCACGTCTAACACCAACATAGTTGTCAAGGCCTCAGTTATCCGCTTTGCAACAGGATGACTGCTGTGATATTTCATCTTCCTCGCAAAGGACTGTTGGACAGTCAATTGCTTGGTGGAAGTAGTAAAAGTGGGCTTACGACTTCCCCTCTGGGATGACCATCGACTCCCAGCAGCAACAACAGCAGCGCCAGCAGCAGTAGGCGTTACACGCAAGGATGCATCGGAGGAATCCCAGGCAGGAGAGGACTCGTCAGAATTGCCAGTGACATGGCCTGCAGGACTATTGGCATTCCTGGGGAAGGAGGAAATTGACACTGAGGGAGTTGGTGGGGTGGTTTGCGTGAGCTTGGTTACAAGAGGAAGGGATTTACTGGTCAGTGGACTGCTTCCGCTGTCGCCCAAAGTTTTTGAACTTGTCACTGACTTATTATGAATGCGCTGCAGGTGACGTATAAGGGAGGATGTTCCGAGGTGGTTAACGTCCTTACCCCTACTTATTACAGCTTGACAAAGGCAACACACGGCTTGACAAATGTTGTCCGCATTTCTGTTGAAATACTTCCACACCGAAGAGCTGATTTTTTTGGTATTTTCACCAGGCATGTCAACGGCCCTATTCCTCCCACGGACAACAGGTGTCTCCCCGGGTGCCTGACTTAAACAAACCACCTCACCATCAGAATCCTCCTTGTCAATTTCCTCCCCAGCGCCAGCAACACCCATATCCTCCTCATCCTGGTGTACTTCAACACTGACATCTTCAATCTGACTATCAGGAACTGGACTGCGGGTGCTCCTTCCAGCACTTGCAGGGGGCGTGCAAATGGTGGAAGGCGCATGCTCTTCACGTCCAGTATTGGGAAGGTCAGGCATCGCAACCAACACAATAGGACTCTCCTTGTGGATTTGGGATTTCGAAGAACGCACAGTTCTTTGCGGTGCTTTTGCCAGCTTGAGTCTTTTCATTTTTCTAGCGAGAGGCTGAGTGCTTCCATCCTCATGTGAAGCTGAACCACTAGCCATGAACATAGGCCAGGGCCTCAGCCGTTCCTTGCCACTCCGTGTGGTAAATGGCATATTGGCAAGTTTACGCTTCTCCTCCGACAATTTTATTTTAGATTTTGGAGTCCTTTTTTTACTGATATTTGGTGTTTTGGATTTTACATGCTCTGTACTATGACATTGGGCATCGGCCTTGGCAGACGACGTTGCTGGCATTTCATCGTCTCGGCCATGACTAGTGGCAGCAGCTTCAGCACGAGGTGGAAGTGGATCTTGATCTTTCCCTAATTTTGGAACCTCAACATTTTTGTTCTCCATATTTTAATAGGCACAACTAAAAGGCACCTCAGGTAAACAATGGAGATGGATGGATACTAGTATACTTATGGATGGACGAGCGACTGCCGACACAGAGGTAGCTACAGCCGTGGACTACCGTACTGTGTCTGCTGCTAATATAGACTGGATGATAATGAGATGAAATTAATATACATATATATATATATATATAATATCACTAGTACTGCAGCCGGACAGGTATATATATTTATTATGTAATGACTGATGACGGACCTGCTGGACACTGTCAGCTCAGCAGCACCGCAGACTGCTACAGTAAGCTACTATAGTAGTATGTATCAAGAAGAAAGAGAAAAAAAAAAACACGGGTAGGTGGTATACAATTATGGATGGACGAGCGACTGCCGACACAGAGGTAGCTACAGCCGTGGACTACCGTACTGTGTCTGCTGCTAATATAGACTGGATGATAATGAGATGAAATTAATATATATATATATAATATCACTAGTACTGCAGCCGGACAGGTATATATATTTATTATGTAATGACTGATGACGGACCTGCTGGACACTGTCAGCTCAGCAGCACCGCAGACTGCTACAGTAAGCTACTATAGTAGTATGTATCAAGAAGAAAGAGAAAAAAAAAAACACGGGTAGGTGGTATACAATTATGGATGGACCAGCGACTGCCGACACAAAGGTAGCTACAGCCGTGGACTACCGTACTGTGTCTGCTGCTAATATAGACTGGATGATAATGAGATGAAATTAATATATATATATATATAATATCACTAGTACTGCAGCCGGACAGGTATATATATATTTATTATGTAATGACTGATGACGGACCTGCTGGACACTGTCAGCTCAACAGCACCGCAGACTGCTACAGTAAGCTACTATAGTAGTATGTATCAAGAAGAAAGAGAAAAAAAAAACCACGGGTAGGTGGTATACAATTATGGATGGACCAGCGACTGCCGACACAGAGGTAGCTACAGCCGTGGACTACCGTACTGTGTCTGCTGCTAATATAGACTGGATGATAATGAGATGAAATTAATATATATATATATATATAATATCACTAGTACTGCAGCCGGACAGGTATATATATTTATTATGTAATGACTGATGACGGACCTGCTGGACACTGTCAGCTCAGCAGCACCGCAGACTGCTACAGTAAGCTACTATAGTAGTATGTATCAAGAAGAAAGAGAAAAAAAAAAAACACGGGTAGGTGGTATACAATTATGGATGGACCAGCGACTGCCGACACAGAGGTAGCTACAGCCGTGGACTACCGTACTGTGTCTGCTGCTAATATAGACTGGATGATAATGAGATGAAATTAATATATATATATATAATATCACTAGTACTGCAGCCGGACAGGTATATATATTTATTATGTAATGACTGATGACGGACCTGCTGGACACTGTCAGCTCAGCAGCACCGCAGACTGCTACAGTAAGCTACTATAGTAGTATGTATCAAGAAGAAAGAAAAAAAAAAAAAACACGGGTAGGTGGTATACAATTATATATATATTATATACAATTATATATATATATATATATTAAACTGGTGGTGATTAATTAAACTGGTGGTCAGGTCACTGGTCACACTATCAGCAACTTGCAAGTAGTGCTCCTAAGCAGACAATCACAATATATACTGGTGGTCAGTGTGGTCACAATGGCAGTGTGGCACTCTGGCAGCAAAAGTGTGCACTGTACATTAAAATATGTACTCCTGCTCTCAGACTCTAACTGCTCCCCACTGTCTCCCTCACAAGTCAGATATACAGTCACACTATCACTTCAGCAAGTAGTAGTACTCCTCCTAATGCTCCCCAAAATTACTAAAGTAAATAATACTGTGTCTCTCTCTACTCTAGTCTCACTCTCTATAAACGGAGAGGACGCCAGCCACGTCCTCTCCCTATCAATTTCAATGCACGTGTGAAAATGGCGGCGACGCGCGGCTCCTTATATAGAATCCGAGTCTCGCGATAGAATCCGAGCCTCGCGAGAATCCGACAGCGGGATGATGACGTTCGGGCGCGCTCGGGTTAACCGAGCAAGGCGGGAAGATCCGAGTCGCTCGGACCCGTGTAAAAAAACCTGAAGTTCGGGCGGGTTCGGTTTCCGAGGAACCGAACCCGCTCATCTCTAGATAGTATTACTCATACACAGGTCATGGTTCAGTATGCAAATGGCAATTATTATTATTAAAGTGAATTACTCACTTCAATGATAATCTGTCAAAATATCTTAGACAGTTCAGCAGCAATATACAGTACTGTACACCGCATCGGTAACAGGTGTGAGTGCACAAAAAGAATGTATCAGACTTGGAGTTCTCAGATTTCCTGAAATATTGGGCCTAATTCAAACCTGATCGCAAAAGCAAAATCTTTCTCTAATGGGCAAAACCATGGCCCTCATTCCGAGTTGTTCGCTCGTTCTTTTTCATCGCATCGCAGTGAAAATCCGCTTAGTACGCATGCGCAAAGTTCGCACTGCGACTGCGCCAAGTAACTTTACTATGAAGAAAGTATTTTTACTCACGGCTTTTTCTTCGCTCCGGCGAACGTAATGTGATTGACAGGAAATGGGTGTTACTGGGCGGAAACACAGCGTTTTAGGGGCGTGTGGCTGAAAACGCTACCGTTTCCGGAAAAAACGCAGGAGTGGCTGGAGAAACGGTGGGAGTGCCTGGGCGAACGCTGGGTGTGTTTGTGACGTCAACCAGGAACGACAAGCACTGAACTGATCGCACAGGCAGAGTAAGTCTGGAGCTACTCTGAAACTGCGAAGTAGTTTGTAATAGCAATATTGCGAATACATCGGTCGCAATTTTAAGAAGCTAAGATTCACTCCCAGTAGGCGGCGGCTTAGCGTGAGCAACTCTGCTAAATTCGCCTTGCGACCGACCAACTCGGAATGAGGGCCCATGTGCACTGCAGATGGGGCAGATATAACATTTGCAGAGAGAGTTAGATTTAGGTGGGTTATTTTGATTCTGTGCAGGGTAAATACTGGCTGCTTTATTTTTAAACTGCAATTTAGATTTCAGTTTCAGCACACCCCACCCAAATCTAACTCTCTCTGCACATGTTATATCTTCCCCCAGGGCTGCCATCAGAAATTCTGGGGCCCGGGACTCACAAAATAGGCAGTCACCCCAAAAAATGTTTTATAAATAAATAAATAAATAAGTAAAGAAATAAAATAAAAATAAATAAATACAAAAAAACAAATAATAAATTATAAATAAATATATATATATATATATATATAAAACATAAAAAATAAATCTACACACACACACACACACACACACACACACACACACACACACACACACTTTCTCTCTCCCACTCACTCTCCCTCAACTTACCTACTGTCACAGGCTGCAGCAGGTGTGGTGGCAGCCTGGTCCTATGTAGCTCCGCCCCTCCATTTTGTGTAGCTCCGCCCTCTTGTCATGACCGAGATCTGGCACTGTCTCAGGAGGGGGAGAGGACGCTGCAAGCTTCTATTGAAAAGTCCCTGCCAAATTGGCCGCCGCCTCAGAGGAGACAGTTATTAAAGATACTAGAGGAGCCTCCACTAGTATTTTTAATAACTGTCTCCTCTGAGGGACATTTACAATAGAAGCTTGCAGCGTCCTCTCCCCCCTCCTGTGACAGTGCCAGAACTCGGTAATGAAAAATGGGTGGAGCATTGCGACGGGCGGACGGCGGCATGAGCGGTCCGGGCCCTCCTCTCTGTTAGAGAGGCAGGGCCTGGGACAGCTGTGCCCGCAGCAACCCCCTGATGGCGGGCCTGTCTTCCCTAACCGCACATGGGAGGTCATTCAGAATTGATCGCTAGGCTGCATTTCTTGCTGTCCTGCATTCAGATAGTTGCCACCTACAGTGGGAGTGTATTTTCGCCGTGCAAGTGTGCGATGCTATGTGTACACAGAGCTGCAAAAATTCTGTGGGTGCAGTTTCTGCACAGCCCAGGACCTACTCTTCTGACGTCAGACACCCTCCCTGAAAATGCTTGGGCATGCCTGCGTTTTCCTGAACACTCCCAGTAAACGGTCAGTTACCACCCACAGGTGGCTTCCTCCTGTCAATCACCTTGCGAACGCCCGTGCAAATGGATTTTTCGCACCATCCCATCGCTGACCGGCGATGCCCGTTGTTGCTGTCCGATGTGTGTGTGCAATGCGGTGCATATGCATGCGCTGTTATGACCTGATCGCCGCTATGCAAAAACGTACAACAGCGATCAGATCTGAATGACCCCCCTGGTTTTGCCCATTAGAGAAAAAGTTTGCTGTTGAAATCAGGTCTGAATTAGGCCCATTGATACTTTAATTTGCTCTGAAACATATTTAACTAATTTTGGCGATATTGCATTGTAACACACAATAGATAGGTAAAAGCAGTGCTTAAAGTGGTCCTAGGAAGGTGGTGGAACTCATCTCCCCGCCACTGCCTGTGCGCCTGCGGTGCGTGCGCCACAAAAAAGGGGCATGGTCTCAAAAAGAAAGGGGCGTGGTCACCCAATAGTATCCCCAATTCAAATTACGCCGCACAGTAGCGCAATCTTATTCACATTACACCACATAGTAGTGTCCCTTATTCAAGTTATGACACACATAAGTGCCCCTTATACAGAAAGCCCACAGTAGTAGCACCCCAAATACACATAATGCCCACAGTAGTAGTGCCCCTTCTGCAATGCCCACTGTAGTGGTAGTGCCTGCAGTGGTAGTGCCACTTATGTAGAGCCCATTGTATTGGTGCCACTTATGCAGTGCCCCCAGTAGTAGTGCCCCTTATGTCCCCAGAAGTGATGCCATTTATGAAGTGCCCCCTATGCAATGCCCTCATTAGTAGTGCTCCCATGTAGTAATTCCCCCATGTAGTAATGCCCCCAGTAGATATGTCCCATTTAGTTATGCTCCCAGTAGATATGCCCCCTTTAGTTTTTCTGCCTGTAGATATACCCTCTTAAGTTTTGCCCCTGTAGATATGCTACCCCTTAGTTATGCCCCTTGTAGATATGCCACCTTTAGTTATGTCTCCAGTAAAAATGCCCCCAGTAGATATGCCCCTTGTAGATATGCCCCGTTTAGTTTTGCCCCGAACAGATATGCCATCTTTAGTTTTGTCTCCTGTAGATATGTCCCCTTTAGTTTTGCCCCCTGTAGATATGGCCCCAGTAGTTATGCCCCCAGTAGATATGCCCTCCTTAGTTTTGCTCCCTGTAGCTATGCCCCCTTTAGTTATGTCCCCAGTAGATATGCCCCTTTTAGTTATGCCCCTTGAAGATATGCCGCATTTAGTTTTGCCCCCAGCAGATATGCCCCCTTTAGTTTTGTCCCCTGTAGATAAGCCCCTTTTAGTTTTGCCCCCTGTATATGTGGCCCCTGTAGATATCCCCCTTTAGTTTTGCCCCCTGTAGATATGCCCCCTTTAGTTTTTCCCCCTGTAGATATGCCCCCAGTAGTTATGCCCTCTTTAGTTTTGCCACCTGTAGATGTGGCCCCTTTAGTTATACCCCCTTTAGTTTTTCCCCCTGTAGATATGCCCCCAGTAGTTATGTCCCCTTTATATATGGCCCCTGTAAATATGCCCTTTAGTTTTGCCCCTGTAGATATGCCCCCTTTAGTTTTGCCCCCTGTTGATATGCCCCCACTGGTTATGCCCCCTGTAGATATGCCCCCTTTAGTTTTTCCCCTTGTAGATATGCCCCCTTTTGTTATGCCCTTTAGTTTTGCCCCTTGTAGCTATGCCCCCAGTAGTTATGCCTCCTTTAGTTTTGCCCCCTGTAGATATGCCCCCTTTAGTTTTGCCCCGTTTAGTAGTGCCGCGTACACACAAAAAAACCAAACACAATATACTCACCTGAAGCCCCGCTCCTGCATTCGACCGCTAACGTCCTTCTTCCTTGCCGCCTGCTCCTCGGAACTATGGGACAGACATCATGACGTCTCTCCCATAGCGCATGCCGCACACTGCAAAAGCCGGAAGACAGAGCTCAGGAGTGAGCTCCGGCTGCCAATGTGAAGAGGAAGTCGGGCGCCCGCTGGTAATAAAATCTCAGTGGGCGCCCAGTATCTCCCTGCGTTGCCGGCTGACATCGTGGGTTAGGTGAGCCGGAGGAGGCGGAACTGGTTCCGTCTCCAAATGGAACTGACGGAACGCAGTTCTGCCCCGTTCCAGCTCACTTTAAACTCTGGGTAAAAGTGAGTGAAAAAAACAAGTGTGTAGTATGTTAATGCTTTATAATTAAAATAATACTGCAGTAATAATAATAATAATAATAATAATAGTATAATGGAAAAGGGCTTTTTCAACATTTATTCCTTCCAGCTAGAACAGCTAGTATAACATTTATTATACTACTGTAGCCGTCACTCCAGGGGTACCACATGTTTTTTATTACCCATGAAAAAAGCATAGTCATTGTTATTAAGTGTGGGGCTGGCCTTATTTGAAAGGACCCCTAGCCCAATAAATGATCCAGACCCATTTTTGACCAGGCTGGAGTTACTTTACACTAAGAGAGGGAAAAGGGGCACCCACACTCATTGTCCCTTGTGTTCTGAGGTTAAAGTGAGCCGGAACGGGGCGGAACTGCGTTCCGCCAGTTCCATCTGGAGATGGAACGCAGGCGCCAGACGGAGGCTGCGGTCCGGAAGCAGGAGCAGGGCTGGTGAGTATTGTTTTTTTTTCTTCTTTTGTGTGTGTAAGCACTAAGCAGCACTACTAGAGGGGGGAACTGAGGACATATCTACTGGGCAGCAAACAAACTGGGGGCATAACTACTGGGGGCACACCAACTGGGGGCATAACTACTGGGGCCATTACTACTGGGGCACACCAACTGGGGGCATAACTACTGGTGTCAAACCAACTGGGGGCATAACTACTGGTGTCAAACCAACTGGGGGCAAGCCTACTGGGGACAAACCAACTGGGGGCATATCTACAGGGGGCATATCTACAGGGTACACAACTACAGGGGGCATAACTACAGGGGGCATAACTACTGAGGGCAATACTAATGAGAGCATTGCATAGGGGGCACTTAATAAGGGGCATAACTCCTGGGGACATAAGGGGCACTACTGCTGTGGGCGTTATGTGTATTTGGGGTGCTACTACTGTGGGCTTTGTGTATAAGGGGCACTAATGTGATTCATAATAACATGAATAATGTGAATAAGATTCTGCTACTGTGCGACGCAAGCACTGCTTGTCTTAGTGGGCATTCTCCTTAGGTGATTTATTGCGGTGGGGGGGGGGGGGTGCTGGTTGCCATAATGACCATTTTAATTTCTTCATTGATGAGATTTCCTAGTCATTTCAGTTAGGAATTCAGCACATTTGTATTTTTTAGACACCAGGGGGTTTATTTACTAAAGTCCCGATTTTGTCCGAGTTTTTTTTTTTTGCAAAGTGTCAACACGGGAATTTACTAAGCACAAATCTCAGCAGTGTTGGGGCTATTCGTAATGGTTTTAACGGCAGAGGGCAGAAATACGAATGAAGAGACCATCGGTCAAACGCGGCAGTTTGTTCATACAACACGGGAACTTACTATTCATTCGTATTTTGGTGTTTGTCCCTGAACATTCAATTGCAGTGGGGGTTTTTTGCGACTCGTAAAAAAAAGCAGCATAAAAATAGACCTGCTTTTCCTGGCGTGTTTGGATAGTCATGCACGGATCAGTGAGATCCGTGCATGCTTATCTGTGGAAAAGGGTCTGTTTAGCTTAAAAATGTGTAAAAGTCAAATTACTTTCTAACACATATTTAAAATGCCAGCTCTAATATATACTGTGGATGCCTGCGCATCTTATTACCATGTGCTATGAATGTGCGCTATACATCGCAAAAACACTACATCCCATAAGAGTAAATAATACACCCACACATTATCTGAGTTCCAAAGCTCATTGATGTATATATTTGTTATTAAAAGGATATGTATTCAATATATCACAATGTACAGTATATATATAGTTACATGGTTACAATTTATACAGTAAGCAGTTATTACAAACTAATTCAAATACAGACACGGCCAGTAATACATCACCATATTTTGCTCAAATGCTCACTACGCTCCATATCACTCTCTCTCTCTCTCTCTCAGTAAAATCTTGCAGCCACTGGACAGACAGCATCTCCATCATCATCTGGGACAAACAGGAAGCTCTTCTATATGGCATCAGCT